>NC_031788.1:2375108-2467816 GCF_001522545.3 Parus major
GGGGCCGGGCGGGGGCTCCGAGGACCGGCGGGGCCGGGCCGTGTTTCGGGCTGTGCAGTATTGGGCCTCGTCGAACCGGCCGTGTACCGAAGGGGCCGTGTACCCGCCCGGGCTACACCGAGGCGGGCTGTACAATGGGCCCGGCTGGATACCGGGCCGTGCGGTGTAGCGAGCCGGGCTGTACAGCGAGCCGTGCCGGACACGGCTCCATACCGGGCCGGGCTGTGCCGCTCCGTGCTGTGCCATATGCCGTGCCCTGCTCCGTGTCAGCCCGTGCCCGGTGCCCCCGGCCGTGCCAGGCTGTACGGCCGGGCCGTGCCACGCAGCACCTGCCGGGCCGGCCCTGCCCCGCCGCCGCTCCGGAAGCCGGGCCGTGCTTTGCCTCCCCACGCCGGCTCTGGGCCGCTCCCCGCTGCGTGGCCGGGCCCTCGCGGCTGGGACAGCCCCCCATCCCCGCCGGTGTGTGTGGCAGCTCCTGTCAACCCCCTCCTGCCGGGATCTGGGGTGTCCGTACCCCACAATGCCGTGGGAGGTTCCTCACAGAAGCCCTCCAGCAGCAGTGGGGCCCTGGGGGTGGCTGTCCCTCTGCTGACCCCATCCCTTGCAGGTCAAAAGGAAGCTGAACTTGGAGACGGATCACCAGTACATAGCGGAGAGTCTGCCAGTGAGCCGGGGCAAGGCCAGGAACCCTGCTAAAGGTATCAACTCCACTCCCCTGGTCCCTCTTTGCCAGAGCAGAGGTCCAGCAGCCCCCTCTCCTCCCTGGTAGGTTTTTCCAGTCCCTTTGTGTCAGTCTGGATGGGCTGTCTCTGGGGCTTGCCTGTTTCTGTCTGCTCTGCACTCACTGCTGTACCCTGTGCTGGTGCCATGGCTGTCCTGCTGGGCACCTCACTGGCTCAGTCCCTCCCTGTGGGATGGAGCTGTAGGTGCCAGCATGGTGTCAGTGCAGTGCCCCAGGTGGATCTGGTGTCATCTCCCCCCTGAGCCCTGCCTGGCACTCGGTGTCTCAGTCACAGCTGTGGTCACAATGGAGCACAGGTGCCACAGCCTGTGCCAGCTGCTGCAACATCCCTCTTACAGGGGCTTTGGGCAGCTCACTCCATTGCCCTGAGAAAACAGGTTGGGTTTGGGGTGCCAGTCCTGGTCTACAAGGCACCTGCAAGCGTGGCAGTTTTGTCACCTTTCAGCTTCAGCTCTGGGTTTCCCCTGTGGCTAAATGACACTTGTCCTCCATGTCTGGCAGGGGCAAAGTCTCCTGGAGAGAAATCCCGCTATGAAACCTCCCTGAACCTCACCACCAAGCGCTTCCTGGAGCTGCTGAGCCAGTCCCCAGACGGTGTGGTGGATCTCAACTGGGCGGCTGAGGTCCTGAAGGTGCAGAAGAGGCGCATCTACGACATCACCAATGTCCTGGAGGGCATACAGCTCATCACCAAGAAGTCCAAGAACCACATCCAGTGGCTGTATGTCCCCTGGCCCATGGGGCTGTACCCTGGGGTGGGGGAGGGTCTTACTTGGGTGAAGAATTTCAGGGCAAGGTCACCAGAGCTTCTGCTGCAGGCCAAGTGGTGGCACCCTGTGGGAAGGGCTGTGCTCAATGGCACCAGGCTCCTGAGCAGCGTTGGTATCACCTGCGAGTCCCCCTGGGGCTCCCCAAGTCATGCAGGGGAGTGGGAGGCTGCATCCAGCCTTGGAGAGCGATCTGCTGCAAAACCCCTGTGGGTCTGGTTCCCTGGGCATGGGGTGGGATGTGGCCTGGCCTCGGTGAGGCAGAGGAAGCTGTGGGGGTTGGCTGCTGACGGACACGGTGCTCCCCAGGGGCAGCCAGGCCACGGTGGGAGCGCCAGGCCAGCACCGGCTGCTGGAGAAGGAGCTGCGGGAGCTGCAGGCGGCCGAGCGGCAGCTGGATGACCTCATCCAGATGTGCACGGTGCAGCTGCGCCTGCTCACCGAGGACCCCGCCAACCAGCAATATCCTTTGCTTCTGGGGTGGGGCTGGCTGGGTGGCGGCTGTGGTTGAGCCTCAGTGTCACAGGCAGGCTGTTTCTCAACCCACATCCCCACATCCCTTCCTTGACCCGCCCCACCGCAGCCTATGTGACCTGCCAGGACCTCCGCAGCATTGTGGACCCCGCGGAGCAAATGGTGATGGTTATCAAAGCCCCCCCTGAGACCCAGCTGCAGGTCTCAGATGCAGCGGAGGTGAGTTGGGGTCAGGCTCTGCTCCTCCTCTGCCCTCCCTGAGCAGCCCCCATGCCCTGGGCATCCTTGTGCCGCCTTGTCTCACTCCTGTCCCCTTCCCCAGGCGTTCCAGGTCTCCGTGCGAAGCACTCAGGGCCCCATTGATGTGTTCCTCTGCCCCGAGGACAGCTCGGGGGTCTGCAGCCCCGTCAAGAGCCCCTTCAAAGCCCCTGCAGAGGACTCTTCTCCCAGCCATTCACAGCCCAGAGCCTCCCTGCTCCTGCATCCCGCCCAGGATGTGAACATGCCGCTGCTGCCCGGAGAGCAAGGTGGGCTGGGGACACAGGGAGCTGTGGGATGTCACGGTGGCTCTCATCAGCCCCTCTGCTGTTGGCACAGGCAAAGAGCTGGCATGACGCTTGGGCACCCCAGCAAGGCAGGGAGGGGGGAAGGCAGGATCTCCATAGCCAAAAAAGCTTTTTTGAGGGTTTATTATGGGATTTACAGCTGCTCTTCACCCCCACAGAAGCGCTGCTGCCAGGGCCGAGTGTGCTGCCTGGCAAGAGCCCGGAGGAGGAGGTGAGCCTGTCTCCACTGGCCTCCATGGACATCCTGCTGGAGCAGAGCAGGGAGGACTTGGCGGGTTTCTTGGCCGATGAGTTCATCAATCTGTCGCCGCCGCAGGCGCAGGACTATCACTTTGGGCTGGAGGAGGGCGAGGGCATCAGCGAGCTCTTCGACTGCAACTTTGGGGACTTCACCCCCTTGGACTTCTGAAGCTGTGCCCGGCCTGGTGCTTGGGGGAGCTGCCAGGGGAGGGGGCAGCCCTGGCAGGGCGGGCAGGGCAGGGCAGCCCCTCAGGCTCCAGCGCCCGCTGTTCCTCCCCCATCCCTTTCTGCAATATTTTCTCCTTATCCCTCCATCCCCCCCAGCCTGGTGGGGGCCGGTGGCATCCTCAGCTCCAGCCCCACAAGGAGGATGCCAGGGTGGGGTTCCCATCTTGGGAGACCCCCCCTCCACAGGGCCCTGATCAGGGGAAACTGCCCAGGGCAGAGCCTCTGCCCCCCAGGAGCCCATTCCAGAGCTTTAAGCAGTCCTGTGTATAGATTAATGATTTGATTAATTTATTATTGTCCCCTGGGGACAGCGTTTCATTTCCATGGGGGTTTGGGGGGGCTGTACAGCAGACTGGGGGTGCTGAGAGTTTTTGTTGTGCTGGGAGGGGGTGGTGGAGATGTGGGGGGTGCTGGGCCAGGGCTGTCCCCCTGCGTGGGGGTTGCCCACAGCCTGGCTGAGCGTGGGGTATTTATTTATTATTTATGGCGTGTGGAGCTCTCCCAGGACGTGGAGGGGGCAGGAGGGAGCAGGAGGACAGTGCTGGTGGGACCCAGAGAGTGCCACCAGGGTCTCACCAGCACTTCCTGGCTTTGCTTGTGTCCGAAATGGGGCTGGCAAGGCCATGGCTGTGGCAGGTAGGGCTGCAGGAGCAGGGATGGGGCTGGTGGCCCTGGGACCATGTGTGTGTCCCCTGGGGGCACAGAGGTGTCCAGGGGAGCGTCTCTGCAGGTGAGCACCCAACGCTGTCTCCAGGCTTTCCTTCCCCTCCCTGTGCAGCCATTCAGCCCTTTGGCTCTGGCTCCCCATCCCCAGGCCACGGGGGCTGGGAGAGGAGGGGAGGGGGGTCCTGGGGTCCCCTGGGCTGAGCTGGAGACGCACTTTGACTTTCACTGCCATTTAACAAGCTTGTGTTCCTCTGAGCTTTGTGTTCAATAAAGGTTTCTACTGACTCTGTCCTTTGGCTGTGCTCAGGTGCCTGGGGGTGTGAGGGGTGGTGGGTGGTGGGGACCTCAGCTGAGAAACCAAGAGGTTTGGGCTTTTTTTGTGGTCTGTTTTGTGCTTTGAATTTGCAATACACGACCAGGTATGTCTGTCCCTGAGGCTGCAAGAGGTGCTTGGGTGGTCCTTGGTCCCACACAGGGTGGGATCTGGGGCTGATCTTGCCCTCCCTGCTCCTCCAAAGAGGCTGTGCTGCAGGGGGATGGGGTGATGGGTGTGGATGGGGTTTGCTTTCCTTTCAGCAGTCCCTGCCCCTCACTTGGCTCCTCTCCTGCCTGGTCTCTTCCCTGCCTTCCCCCAGTTTTGGGGCAGTGTTTTCCTGGCTGTGGCTGCAGCATGGGGCCATTGTGAAGACACTCCATCCACTGAGTTCCCAGTGTCCCCTGTTCACCCCAGCTCTTGGTGCTGCCTCAAGGCACCTGCTGGCACCAGTTTCTGGCCCAAAGTTTGATGTCCCCGTGTCCTTGCTCTCTGGGGAGACACTGCCAGCCCTGACTCTGGTGTGCCTCTGCAGCACACCAGGACTGAGGGACATTGGGGACCCCAGGGAGGGATTCTTGCAGGTGCCAGGACAGCCAGGATGGGGGTCAGCAGGGCCATGGCCACTGCCCCAGTGGCAGCCAGGGGTGTGCTACTTCCTGCCCGTGTTTGTGCACTTTCTGCCCTTCTCCTGCCCAGCGTCCTGCCTGGTTTTCTTTTAAACAGCCTGATAAATATTTCACCCTGACCGTGTTGTGTAAACTCACCCTGCTCCTGCAGCGGCAGGGAATGGGATCCCAGGCTCAGGACAGGCTGCTGGTGGGTGCTGGGTGGCACAGAGAGCTCATCACCACTGCCTGGCCTCCTCCTGCACCCTATTCCCACCCCCGAGGCAGTGCCTGGCTGGCTGTGCTGCCCCTGCATTGTTCTTACAGCTGGACACGTGGGGATGGCAGTGTGCAGGTGTGGGGTGCCAAACCCCACGGCTCAGCCCATACCATTCCCTTTGCCAGCTTGCCCAGCCCTCCAAAGCAGGGCAGCAGGGCCAGGCAGGGCCCAGCAGGGCAGTGGCACACACAGGCTGCCATGGGTGAGCCCTGTGCCTGGGTGGGAAGAGCTGGGGCTTGTCATGCTGTCACCCCTTCAAATGGGGCTTTTTCAGCCAATGATGCTGGAACAGTATTCCTGCTGCTCTGATCCATGGGATTCCTGCCCCACAGAGCCAGGGCACACATCAGGTGGGAGGGCACACACCCAGCTCCCTGCCTGCCGTGTCCCCCACTGCAGGGCTGGTGTTTGTCACCTGAGGTGGCAGGTGCTGGAGGTTTTATGAGTTGCTGCAGGGTGCCCAGCCATATGCCAACTCCTCCTCATCCATCCCTCCTCCTCTGCTCTGCTCTGCTCCATCGTGATGGATGGTGCTGGTGATCTGCAGTGCTGCCAAAGGGGAGAGACCCCAGCACAGGAAAGGGTTTTTATGGGAGCCAGGAGGCACAGGGAGAGGGGAGAGGATTTACACTGACATCCCGAGCTCCACAGGGCTGCTCCCACAGCCACCCAAGCCCCAGCAGCGACACAGCCCTGCTTCTTTCCCCTGGGAAAACCTCTCTGATGGCATCCCTGGAACCTCCCTGGACCCTACATCTCTTGGCACTCCCAACGCCCATGGAAGCAGCCCCGGCAGGGACAGGGCTGTGCCCCACTGCGGCAGCACAGCCCATCCCTGGGGGCTGCATTGGCAGCTCCACGTGAGCCACAGCACCGTAAAAATAACCACTCTGCCTCCCAGGATGATTCACGATGCAGCTGAAGGGCTTCCCTGCTGCTATTTCGGATGGCTGGAGGGGGAGCTGATGGGAGCTGCTTTGGAAGAGCACACGGCAGCGTCGGGAAGCAGCCCCAGGCGAGCCTGGTTTTATTTGTCTGCTCCAAAGATGCTTTTCATGGTCAGGAGATGGGCACCTTGCACACATCCTGCCTGCTCTGTGGGCTCTCAGCTCTCATTCCCAGGCACTGTGACCCCCACAGTGACCACGTTCATCCAGCCCTGGGGTGCTGTTGGGCAGCTGTGGTGATCCCATCAGCCCTGGAACATGCTGTGCAGGATCTGGCCACGGTGCTGAGCCCAGCAGCCCTGGGGTGTCCTGTTCCTGAGCTGCAGGCTTGGGATCTGGGGTGTCCTGTTCCTGAGCTGCAGGCTTGGGATCTGGGGTGTCAGGAGAGCTCCACAGTGGGATGAGCTCTGGGACAGGCTGGCAGTGGCAATAGGTGTCCCCCATAAGGGGTTTGTACCTTTAACCTAATCCCCCTCAGAGGGTCCTGGAGGGGTTTGGGGTCTCTCCAGGCAGGGCTGTCCTGCCCCACATCTGCATCCCACCCCATACTTCCCTATTTCCACTTCCAAAAATATCTCATTTCCTCCATGAGGAAGGAACTTAGGGAGGTGAAGAGAAGCAGCATTTATTTCTGGGATGCTGTTGAGTGGGTATTTCCTTTAATTCCAGCCTGTTGTGGTTTTCTGGGAGCGGAGCAGAGTCCTGGTGCCCCCCACAGCTGGGGCCATGTCCCCCTTCCCTGCTGTGGTTTTCTGGGAGCCCCTGTGGAATTTGGGAGCACCTGTTACCTCCTGCCATCAGCAGTTTTCTGAACTTCATCCTCATGCTCAGGATGCTCCTTCCTGCATGGAAACTCACCCTGACTCCAAGGGATCCCACTGGACTCCGAGCATGGATTTTTGGAGCAGATGGGAGTGTGGGAAGCCCTTGCAAGGGGGTGGTTTAATCCACAGCAGAGCCCCACCATCACCCAAGCCCCTTCCATGGTCCCTGGCAAGGTGATTCCCCTGTCCCTGCTGCATCCCTCGCCCGTGTTTTGTTCCCGTTCCCGTTTCAGTTGGATTTGATGATGGTCACACTCAACAGCTCCAGCCCTCGGACCTCTCTGCCTCCCTGGGGACAGCCCAAGTGTGGGGAGTGCACGTGCACCCTGGAGCCCTTGGATGCCCCTGCCAGGGCCCAGGTGCGCTTTTTCCACCTCTTTTGCCTTGAACACACCTGGAACAGCTGGAAGATGGCAAAAATAGCTGTGATGCCGTGGGCTCAGCTTGGAGAGCGCTATCCCAGAGGGAGCAGGAGCTCCACGTGCTGCAGATCAGCACGTTGGGGTGGGGAAGGAGCTTGGATCAGAGGCCTGGCTTAAGCAGAGCTGAGCTCAGCAGTCAGGGTGTCCTGGAGAGCTCCATGCAGAAGCAGAGGTGCTGAGGGAGGCAAACCTGTCCGGGATTCTGCAAAATCCAAGCAAAACTGGTTAATGCTTCTTTCTCAGTAAGAGAAATTCTGGAATGCAGGCCAAGTGCCTGTGCCAGGCAAGGGACGGGGACAGATCCTCCTCCTCTTCCTCATCTCCCCCAGCCTGCTGGGGCAGGGGGGTTTCACATCTCTGGAGCTGTCGGGATCCTGGCGTGTTGCTCTGGAGGGAAGCAGTGTGGAGCAAAGGCTGCCTGGCACTGTGGGCATGGAGGAGCTGGCACCACCAGGAACTCATTTGGAACCACCCTGGGTGTCAGGGGACCTCTCCATGACCACCAAAACCATGGTGGGACCACCTGTGGTCAAACTGGGGCCAGCCCAGGGCCAACTGAGGAAAACAGGACTTTCCCAGTGCCAAGAGTGTCCATGTTGGGACCACCTGCAGCCAAACTGGGACCAACTGGGACAATCAGGGCTAGCCCAAAGCCAACAGCGACTGCACTGGGACCACCTGTGGTCAAACTGGAACCAACTGGGGCCAGAGTGGGACAACCAGGGCTGTGCTAGGACCAGCCACAACCACACTATGACCACCACAGTCAAACTGGGGCAGCCCCAGGGCCAATTTGGGCAGTCAGAGCTACCCTGGGGCCAAGAGCAACCACACTGGGACCACCCACAGTTCAACTGGAACCAGTTGGGGCCACATTGGTGTGATCAGTGCTACCCTGGGGTCAACAGCAACCACACAGGGACCACCCACGGTCAAACTGGGACCACTTGGGGCCTCACTTAAGGCACTCTGGGCTACGGTGGGGTCAACAGCAACCACATTGGGACCACCCATTACCAGACCAGAGCCACCCTAGGGCCAGCTGAGCCACCCAGCGCTACTGCAGGTCCAACAGTAACCACACTGAGACCACCCGCGGCCACACTGGGATCGACTGGGGCAACCAGGGCTACTGTGGAGCCGACACTGAGCCCTGCGGTCACACGGGGACACTCAGGGATGGACACACAAGCCATGTGTGGGAGCACACCGGGCTCTTCTGGGTCCAACCGGGACCGCCCCAGCGGCGAGCGGGCACCGGGACTCGGCGCGGCCCCGCCCCCTCCCCTCCGACAAGCGCATTGGTGGTTCTTGGTGCCAATCACGGTCCGCGACCAATTGGATGGCGGTGGGGGCGGGCCCTCCGCGGAGCCAAAGTTGGCTGTGGCGGCGGAGCCGCTCGGCTGAGTCGGGATCGGCGGGGCGCGACCTTCGCACGGGCCGAGCCGAACCGGGCCGAACCGAGCCGAGCGGAGCCGAACCGAGCCGAGCGGAGCCGAACCGAGCCGAGCAGAGCCGAGAGGAGCCGAACCGGGCCGAACCGAGCCGAAAGGAGCCGAACCGAGCCGAACCGAGCCGAGCAGAGCCGGGCCGAGCCGAATCGGGCCGAGCGGAGCCGAACCGACCGAACCGAACCACCCTGTCGAACCGAACAGAGCCGAACTCATCCCTACGGCACCGCACCGAACCCGTCCCTACCGCACCGAGCTGATCCCTCAGGCATCGAACCAAACCCATCCCTACTGCTCCGAGGCCATTCCTTCCGCACCGAGCCCACCTCTACGGCACCGCACCGCGTCCTCCGGCACCGCACTGCACCCCGCGGTGCCGCACCGAACCCATCCCTACATCCCTGCCGTGCCACACCGCTCCACACCCGCTGCACGGCCCCGCACCGCGCCCTCCGGCACCGCTCCGCATCCCAGGGCACAGCATCCCGGGGAACCGCTCCGCATCCCAGGGCACAGCACCGCATCCCGGGGCACCGCATCCCGGGGAACCGCATCCCAGGGAACCGCACCGCATCCCGGGGAATCGCATCCCAGGGAACCGCACCGCATCCCGGGGAATCGCATCCCAGGGAACCGCACCGCATCCCGGGGAACCGCATCCCGGGGAACCGTACCGCATCCCAGGGCACCGCGTCCCAGGGCACCGCACCGCCCTCCGGCACCGCACCGCTCCGCACGGCCCCGCGCCCCCGGTGCCCGCAGCACCCGCCCCCGGCAGGACCATGATGTCGTGTGCCGAGCTGCTGGCCGTGTGCCTGCTCTCAGCAGATCGCGGCCCCAAGCCCCACCGCCAGCCGCTGCCCATCTTCCACGACGTGAGTACCCCCCCGCACCCCTGGCCAGCCCCGGGCAGCCGCAGCACGGGTGGGTGTCGGGGTGAGGCTCCTTCCCGGAGGAACCGGCCCAGGGATGCGCCAGAGATTCTGCTCCCCTGCCAGCCCGGAGCTGTGCATGGTCGTGATGGCTTAAATAATGATGTCGTGTCCTTCTGCTGAACGCTGGGCCTCTGGGTGGTTAGAAACAGCCCACGCCTCATCCAGAGCTGGCTGTCACGACTCCCGGAGCGGGAGCTGTGCCTGCCAGGAAGGCTGTGGAAGGTTCCCTGGAGCTGTTGACAGCCATGGGATCCAGCAGCTGCAGCCCCCGGGTACAGCCCCTGTCCCTGGCCGCTCCCGACGCGCCGGATTGTGGAGGAGGATGCTCCGTGTGGGTTGGGGGTCGCCCGGGCATCCTGGCGGCTGTGGGTGGCACGGGGGAGTTGAAAATGCAGGCGGTGGGTGTCTTTGTGTTCAGGGGTGCTGGCACAGCTCCTGCTGTCACACCGTGTCCCCTCCAAGGCCGGGCCGCTCCTGTGAGAGCACCCCGGGGCTCCGGGGCTGCATCCCGGCAGTCTCCAGAGCCCACCTCTGGAGCACCGGAGCTCGGCGCCCCTGCCCGTGTTCCGGGAGCTGGGCCGGGTGGATAGCGCCCAAATCTCCCTGGTGAGAGAGCCCTGGCATTGCCGTGTGCCCTGCGCTCCGTCACCCTGCGGGATGTGCGGGCAGAGGTGCTGCCCCTGCCCTGCCGCAGGGCTCAGGAGGAGAAAGCCAGCGAGGGTTAAGGATGGGGGCTGGTGCTGCCCAGGTCGGTGCCAGCTGTCACCTCCCAGCTGTCATCTCCCCCTTGTCCCGATCACCTCCGTGTCCCAGTCCATCCCAGAGAAGGGGAACAGCACTTTGGGAAGGTGAATGCCACGTCTGGTCCAATCCAAGAGCTCCTGGCATTCCCAGGGAGGCGCTGGGAAGCGCGGCTCCCGCGGCCGTGGTGCTGCCAGCTGTGGGGGTCAGGGTCTCTCTCCTGCCGGGGGGGTTCGGGCTGCCAGGCTCGCCAGCCAGCATCATTAACCGCACTAATTACTTGGCTGAGGGAAGATGGGCAGGAGGGGGGCGGGTGGTGACAGCTGTGTTCCAGCTCAGCTCCTCGGGGCACTCGTTGAGTCGCACATCCATCCCTCAGGGTGTCATTAAAGCAATTAAAATGGGAAATGTTAACAACGCTAGCAGCTGCTTTCCGGGTTCTGACGGCTTCTCTTCCTCTGCCCTGTGACTCCTTTGCTGCCACCTTTGCTCCAGAGCTTGGCAGGGTGAGTTTAATCTCCGCACTTTTGGGTCCGGGCAGTTGGCCGGTGTCCAGCTGCCCCTCCTGCCTTCCCACCGCAGATCCCGGCGGCTGCTGCTTCCCCTGGGACCTGCCTGCTCATCCCCTGCCTTTGGGAGAGGTGAGGAGGAGGAGGAGGAGGAGGGCTTTGCGGTACGAATCGCAGTGCTGCCATGGGGCTGTGCAGCATCTCAAGCCTCGGGGAGATTTGTCCCTCAGGCTGGTGCCCGGTGCTTGCTGTCTCTCCTCCCGGGATTCGGGAGCTCTGGGAAGGACAGAGTCCCGGTGCCTGGTCACAGCGTGCCTCAGCTGCCGTGGGTCGATGAGCTCGCTGTCCCCAGGGCAGCTGTCCCCTCCCCAACAGCCCCTGGCTGCCTGTCCAGCAGCTCCCAAACCTGCAGGCAGGGAGAAATCCTATCATCTCCTTCCTTCCCGGGGTACGTGTGGGGCTCATCCCGCAAATAAATGTTATTTCAGTGCCTCTTCCCTCAGTCCCGGCGAGGCTGTGGCTGCTTGGACACAAGCCCAAGGGCTGAGGGAAACATGCCGGGCTCCAGGCAGTGCCCCTGTGCCCCTGAGGCTTGCCCTGAGGCAAGAGAGGGATTGCTTGTAGGGCCCTCCAGCAGCCCACAAAGAGCAAACCACGCTCCCAGCCTGGCTTTGCATCACTTTTCCCTGGCTTTGTCCCAGGGCTGCTTTCCACATGGGGACAGCGCTCACCTGCCATGTGCCTGTGCCCAGGGAGGGGACAGCCCTGGAAGTGGCTCTGTGCTGGTTGTGCTGGCTGGAGGGATGCTGGGCTCAGCCAGGGACTGCAGGACATTTGGGATGAGGCTCTGCCATTCCGGGGGCTCTGGAGCAGACGTGGCCTTGCCTCTCACAGCTCCCTGCTTGTGCCACGTTTATTTTCAGCTGCAGGAGCTGTCGTGTGTGCACTGGCTCGTGTAACTCTCTGAGCCTTGTGTGTGAGGGAGAGGCATCCACTCTGGTTTCTGAGGCTCCTGATGAACTCAGGGTGGGTTCACCCTGGATTACAGACCTTTTGAGCCCCAGGGGATCTTCCCCAACATTGTGTTCTCCCTCTGAGCCCACGGGTAAACCCTGCTGAGCAAGGCCAGCCTGTCAGTGGGAAATGTTTGCCCTGGCTTCAATCTGCACCCAGTGCCTGGGTGACACTTGACTGTCTCTGGGCTAGGTGGCCTCTGTGACATCTGGAGCCACAGAAGTGTCCTTACACGAGCCATGTGTCCCTCTGATAACACAGAACTCTGCAGGATGGAGCTTCTCCCTTGATGGAGAGTCCAGACATATGGGACCCACGGGTGCTGCCCCTGCAGCCCTGAGACCCCACAAGGATCCTATTAGCCTGGAGAAAGCTTTGCTTTAAAATCCAGAGAAATCACCACTGTTTGGGAGCTGCAGGTTCCCATCTCAGCTCCAAAGTGCATCCAGCAGCTGCTGTGCCCTGCTCAGGGAGTGCCTGCCCCGCTTTCCTGCCAGGGCAGCAGCCTGGCCCGCTGCAATCCCAGGGGTTTGGTTACCTAATGCTGCTCGGCCCAAGGGGCAGCAGGAGCTCACCTTGTTCAGAAGAGCATCCTCCAAGGAGCTGCCCTTGCTTCTGGTTTTGGTCCCAGGGAAGGAACCAGCACTAGAAAAGCTTCTGCCCAGTTGCAGGCTAGAGGCTCAGGGGGTTTTCCTGGGCAGCTCTTCACCTCAGAGCAGTTTCTCAGGGAGATGTCAGGGCTGGATGTGGGAGCGTGGCCTCGGAACATGGGGCAGAGCAGGCAGAGGGGCAGTGGTGCTCCAGGGGCTGCGTGTGGACAGAAACATTCTGTCTCCTTTCCCAGCCCTTTTTCTTCCCTAATCTTTCTTCAGACCTGCAGATTTCTTCATCACATATAAGGGACAGTTGCCACACAGACAATTTTCTGTCATTGAGTCCATTAGGATGTGCTGGACAAAACGTGGGAAAACATTCCCAGGCTTTGGAAGTGATGATGTTCCTCACTCCCAGACCTGGCAGTAATTCACTGGTGAAACAGATCCCAGCAGGGCTGAGCAGCCCCAGCTTTGTCCTGGCTCATGGGCAGAAGCCTTGTGGTTGGGAATCTGCGTTGGGACCCTGAACTGGAGCAGCTCTCCAACTGTGCTCTGTGGCAGAAGCAGTTACAGATTAATTGATTCATTAATGATTCATTACAGTGTGTGTGCATGCTGAGGTGTCACAGGAAGGGCTGTGCTGAGGGGTGGTTACAAAGCTCAGGGCAGGAGCTGCTCCTCGGTACAGGTGATGGTGCTGGTGATGCACAAAGTGCTTCCTTACAGAGTGCATTTAAACCCAGTGTTCTTTCGTTTAAATGGGCTGAAAAATTAAACAGTTGCCATCACAAGGATGTAGCAAAGTCATTTCTGCTTCGCCTCTGTGTTCTCTAAAAGGTGCTTGTTGTGAGTGCTGGGCTTGCTTGGCCAAGGGCTCTGTGCATTAGAGGCAAGAAATGGGTTTAATCATTGGCAAAGGGGAATTTCCCAGAGCAGCCTGTGCAGTCCCAACACCCGGGGCTTCTCCACAGCTCTGTGAGCTCCTGGAGGAGATTTTCAGTGGTGCTGCCTGGCTCACTGTTCACCTGCCCTTCTCTCCCTGCTGCCACATTGAGCCTTGTTGTGTTTTGTCTTGCAGATTTTCCGGCGAGCCGACAAGAACGGTGAGTGCTTTGCTCCTGCTGCTGCCTCCCCCTCCCTGCCTGGCTCTGGCTGAAGCAGCGTGGCTCATTCCCACTGGGAGGTTTGGCTGAAAGAGGGAGGGTGGAAAATGCTTTTCTGCTTCACCTGGATCCCAGAGCCTGGCCAGGGAATGGGCTCCCCAGTTCCCCATCCAAACACCACACAGGATACAGCCCCTTCCAAGCCCTTCTCCTGCCCGTGGGCTGTCAGGCTGCTGCTCAGTCAGACAGAACTGCTTCTGTCCCCGTGCTCAGGCCAGGGTTTTGCAGGTGCTCCTGTTTCTGGGTGCCCCTGGAGCCCCTGGCATTTGGGAGTTAGGCTCTGCTACTCGGTTTTTAATCCAGCACCCAGAAACCAAGAGGTCCCAAATCACAAGTGGCTTCCCTGAGCCTCCCCACACTCTCTTGGACTCCTTCCGTCATGGTAGCTTAGGAGATGCTTTTATTGCAGATCACAGTGCAGCCCAGGAGCTGAAGTCCTCCACAGAGAGGAAGGAAAAAGCTCTTGAGTCAATGAAGAGCACTTAGTTTCCATGAAAATCTGGCGGTGCTGTTTATTCTCTGACATTCTGCACTCATGTCTGAGAACACCGCAATGGGGCCTTTAGGAAAGGGCTGGAATTGCCAGCTGCAGTTGCAGCAGCAGTGCTGTGTTTTTGCAGGGCTGCTGGGGCAGGCTCTGAGGGAGATATGTGCTGGAATCACCATGCAGAACACACCCAGCCATCCCACACGCCCGCTGGAGCGGCTGCGGCTCGCCGGGGCCGGGATGCTGCTTTCCACAGAGAGATAATTATTCTTCCCTTTTATTTGAATGCAGATGATGGGAAGCTGTCATTTGAGGAGTTCAAGAACTATTTCTCTGATGGCATCCTGAGCTCGGAGGAGCTGTGGGAGTTGTTCAGTGGCATTGACAGGCGTCACTCAGAGTGAGTACCGTGGTGGCACGGAGGAGACGCAGGAGAAGCTAAAACTGCCTGCCTGGAGATGGAGGATGTTTGGGGGCGGGTGTGATAAATAGTCAGGGTGAGACAAACCCACCTCTTGCCACACGCAGGTGTTCAAGCCCAGTGAACACCAGCAGCGAGCCCTGGTGCTGAGACATTTTGAGAGCAGCCATCAGATTTACTGCAGCTCTGGAAAGGGAGCAAGCATGGGAAATTCCACTCTTTTTGCTTTGGAAAATGTAGTCCAGGAGTACCTGGAGCAGGCTGTGTGTCTGCAGGAGCCTGTGGTGGTGTGGGGACACGGCACAGACTGTGAAAAGTCACAGACTTCGCCACTGCTGACTCAGGGAACTGCTTTTCACTTACATAAGAGCTGCTTTCCACCACGAGTGGGCCTGGTGCGTGTAACGGGGAATTGAGGGCAGCTACTTGTAAAAAAAAAAGCAAGGCCCAAAGAGCAGGAGAAGGAATTGTGTTTAGCTCTGCTCTCCTCATGAGTGGTGCTATCCAGAGGGGTCTGTTGGGCTCAGCTGGGATTCTCATCCCACATTTTTTGGGTATTTTTGGCCTCACTGGTTGCTGTGGGTGAGTCTGGCCTGGCACTGGGAGGAGCTGGTGCTGCTGAATTGCATGGCTGGGGTCTGTCCAAACATTGGGGCACTGCTGGGGGACAAGGGACTGAGCTTCTGGGTGGCAGGTTTGGCTTTCCCAGCACCCCAGCACCTCTGACACCCTTGAGCAGGGCACAGCTCCCTGCCAGGGTGAGGAAATTTGGGGCAGCCTGAGCTACACACGCTGGTCCCAGCGCTTTGCAGGCAGCCAGGGCAGTGGCACAGAGGGCCCTTGTCACACTGAGAAGCCACCAAATGCCACCAACAGCAGACACCCAGCGTCATCACCCACTCAGGGCTGGGGCAGTGGCAGTGAT
This sequence comes from Parus major, assembly GCF_001522545.3. Taxonomy (NCBI): domain Eukaryota; kingdom Metazoa; phylum Chordata; class Aves; order Passeriformes; family Paridae; genus Parus; species Parus major. Next base: position 2,390,428 of record NC_031788.1, read on the forward strand.
GGACTCCCAGTGCTGTGGGAGCTGGGGGTAGTTCCCACTGCAGAGAAGTGGGCAGGTGTGGGCAGCCTTGTGCTGCTTTCCTTGGAGCCTGCTGCTTGAGCTCGTGGATGTGGGCAGCAGGAGGTGTCTCCTGAAAACATCTCTGTCTCTTTGGGCTGTGATCCCAGGAAGCTGGCAGTGAGTGCTCATTTTGGGGTGATCCTGGAGTCACAACACCCCCGGAAAACACAGGGTGCAGCAAAGCTGGGAGCTTTAACCCAGCTCAAAACTGAACAGGAAAGGTCTTCTGCCTTCAGGGTGGGCTTGTTCCATCTGTCTGGAGCAGCTGAGGAGGCCTGAGTGGGTCTGTGCTGCCTGGGGAGCGGTGGCTGCAGTGGTGCCCCCACAGCTCGTTACCTAACGAGGGTGCTGTAGCCATGACAACGTGGCAATGGCAGCATCGAGCTGCTGACATCCAGCAGCAGGGCATGAGCCTTGGGTCTTTATTCTCTTCCTGCCACCAAGGGCAGCAGGGACCCTCAGAGCTGTTTCCAAATTCCTGCCTTCAGTGGCTTTCAGGAAATGTAGGAAATGTGGGGTTTGGGGTGTGCAGGATTTGGTGGCTCATGAGGGCTGTGCTGTGCCTGTGGTGGGGACAGCCCTTCTCCCCTGGGCTTCTTCCTTGCTCTGGAATTAAGTTCCTTGCACTGTCAGGAACTTACTGTTTCAGAGAGCTGGCCAAAATTTGCTGCCAGCTACAAGCTCTCCAAGCAGATCTGGTGTGCTGCTTCTGTGTCCCGAAGCTTTTGTGATGATGGGGAAGTTTCACCCTTAACCCTGCAGGTGGTTTTGGTGCTGTGTTTGTCATGTCTAGGCTGGAATTTGTGTTTCCTCATCCCTGCCAGCCTGAGCTGAGGAGGGGCAGTAACAGAGACCTCCAGCACTGCTCATCAGAGTCAGGTCAGAGCCATCCTGACCCTCTGCCATTCCTGGAAGCTGCTCCCCTGGGCCCCAGAGCTGACAGCTGGGAACATGGATATTCCAGAGGGCTCCCCCATTTCTTGTTCTCCTTCCAGAGAGCCCCCTGCTCTCCTCTCTCCACCTCCCACCCCTCTGGCTCTCAGGTGGGGCTCTGGAGCCTGTGCATCACACACCTCTGCTGGGGTCACTTCTGATTTTACATTTCCACACAAAGCTGTTCTTGTTCTGCATTTCAGAAGATGGTTCCATTTTGGCATAAAGTATCCCCTCAACTTTAATTCTGTGACATTTAAAAGTTTATGTTGAAACCAAATTCAGCTCTGGATGGCAGCTGGTACACCAGCAGGTCCATGGTTTTGTTTGGCTGCTCCAGAGCTCCACACCAGCTCTGGCAGTGGCACAGTAAGGTTCATCTTCCTGGAAAAGAGCATTTTCATCCTCTGAAACATCTGGGTGAGAAGAGACTGATGTTTTTGGAGGTATGAGAGCTCCATAGCTGCATCCAGAACTGCAGGTGTTGAATGCTGTTTGGATTTTAGCTGGCCTGCTGTCCTGCACCTGCTGGGGAAATATAGAGAAATAAGGTCTAGAAAATCCATCTTTCCATGGGAGTTTTTAGGAATTGGGTGCAGATTGCTCAGAGCCTTTGACCTGGAGCCACAAGGGGTGGAAGTGCTGACCTGGAGCCTCTTAAAATCTGCAGGTGGAAATAACCTCAAGCCTGTGATTGTCTGGATTTGAGTGAATTCCCTGCCCTTTCTTTACTCAGAGACTCAGAGTCTCAGCATCTGCCAGTCCCTGATGATGGAGAGTGACTGAAACACTCTGTGTCACATGAAAAGGGTTTGGAAACCAGATCTGTGATAGCACTGGAGGTTCCCAACATGATAAATGATTAAAAAAAAAATAAAAATAAAAATCCCGTCTCCTTTTCTGCAGCTGATTGCTGTTTTCTTGCATAAATTCCAGGCACATTCTGACAAAATCCCAACAGCATAATGATGACAAGATCCTCCATCATCAGTTCAGGCTTAATTACAGTTAATCAGTGGTTTGAGCACAGTCAAAATACAGCTATGGGAAATGTGGAGAGTCTCAGGATGAGTGCTTTGGAGGCAGAGGATGGCTCTTCTCTTGGAGTGGGAATGGCAGAGAGGAGCAGAGGAAAGCCTGCTGCCCCTGGCAGCCCTGCAAAGTGGGTCAGGCTTTGGTGTGCACATTCTGTCCATGAGCTCCACCCTGTTTTCTGTGTCAATTCGTTCTGGTGGCATGAGAATGGCCCCAGCAGCCTGGGGTTTGTTTGCTGCTGGGCTCTCTCCTGCCCCTGCCTGTGCCCTGGGGCTGCTGATGGAGCAGGCTGCAGCAGGGAGGGAAGGGAGCAGATCTTCCCCTGGATAACTCCCAGAGGGATGATTTTTTGCCACGAGATGTCGTTGGTTGGTTCAATGTTCAGTGGTTCAGTGACTGATTAGTTAACATTTCTTTTTAAGCAGCAAACAGCTGAGATATAAAGAGTTATTAATAACTTTAGAAGCCACAGGGTGGGAGCTGATGGCAGCTCTTTGTCACACCTTGCTGGAGCTGAGCTGGGACTGGCAGTGGGTTGAGCTGGTGGCTCCTTGTTCTTGCTGAAACCGGTCCCAGCCCCAGGTGCTCACTGGGACCCGGGCAAATGCCTGGGTAATGTGGGCACGAGGTGTCCACATCCCCTCTTTGGTGACTTTTCCCCTTCTCTCAGGTGGGAGCCAGTGTTTCCCTGCAGTGACAGCTCTGTCTGTGGCTGCTGCAGTGCCAGGGCTCTTGCAGCACTGCAGCAGCTCTGCAGGCTCAGACAGCTGCCAGCAATAAAGGGGAAAACTTCAGAAGGAGCAAAACCTTTTCCCAGTGTACACTGGTGCTTCAAACCTCAGTGTCTGTCTAGCAGAGCTGCCCAGAGATGGGATCAGCAGAGATGGAGTGGAGCTGGCAGAGCGAGGGGCTGTGGCTTTGCAGGTTTATCTGTACCAAGTCTCGAGGGGAACACGGCTTTTTTATTCCCTTTAAGAAGTGCCTGCAGTGCCAGGTCAGTGCACAGAGCCCTGCCTAAATCAGCTCCTGTGTGTTTAAAATAGCTGAGCTGAATGCCAGGCTCACACTGCCTGCAGGGCTGCAGGTGCAGAGCAGAGGGGCTGAAGTCCCCCTGCCCTGGCTCTGCCACCCCTCACACCAGACATCCCCGTGCTTTGAAGCACTGCCCACTGTTAAAGTGCTCTCCATGGAAGCCCAGCAGAAAGTGAGAGATGGAAATCAGCCTTTGAAATCTCAGGAAAAGCTGTAGGAAGATTTTTATCTTAATTATTTCCCCTTAAATGGCATTTTGGACACTTCACACACTGTCATCTAATTTTACATGGGGGTGTTTTTGTCTCTTTGGCCTGTGGGCAGTGTCAGAGGGGGGACAGGGTGATGTGGCTGTGGTTTCCCACCCCCTGGGAAGCAGCACTGCAGCATTCCTTGTGCTTGGAGCCTGGCAAACTCCAGGTACTGCCAATTCCCCCATGTGTGACAGCACTTAAACACTTAAAAAACACTTAAAAAGCTCTCTTTGGGGCTCTTCTACTTTCCCAATCAAGATTAAAAATGGTTGTAATCATCTGGGGGATTTTCAGGCAGCAGAATGCCTTGAGCAGAGGCTGATTTGAATAAATGACATCCTGGGGTCTGTCCCTGCAGGCTCTGGGTGATGCTGGGCATCCAGAGCAGCTCTGCCTCAGTGGCTTTGGCTGCCTGAGCAGGTCCATGCAGACCTATCCCAAAACCTGGGGCTGTTTTTGAATGTTTCCTCCTCCCTCTCCCTGCCAGCAGCACCTTTAGGAGCTGAAGGAGGGATCTGCCCGAGCCCTGCAGGGATGCAGGGTGGATCCTGCCGGGGGATCCTGCAGTGCTGTGCTCTCTGATAGTGAAAAGGGGTGGGGGTCTGCCTTCCACCAGAGCCAGATCCCCGATTTAGTGGCCTTCAGGGCAGGAACAGCCGCTCTGGAGGGCTGTGAAGCTCCCTGGGAGCCTGCAGACAGCCCCACATCACCTGGGCTCTGAGGGAGGGAAGAGGAGGAGGAGCTGCTGGAGGGGGCAGAGGGGAGAAGAGGGGGTCTGGTGCCACGGGGAGGACCTGGGCTGAGGTCAGGGATAAACAAGGCTGGATGCTTCCCAGCTTTGGGGAAGAGGTTGGGTTGAAGAAGCAGCTCCAGGGCTCAGCTGGCCAGCCAGGGGTGTGGGGCATCTCCATCCCAACCCCACTCTGTTGTCACAGATGCTTTCCCAGCACGCTCCAGCTCCAGGAGGTGTTGGTGGAGCAGATCTTCCTGCTCCTTCAGCCCCTGGGTGCTGCAGGGGCTGGGCATGGCTCCTGAGCTGCTGGCTCTGAACCTGTGCAGCTCCTTATTTTTCTGATAATTACAGCTTCTGAAAATACATGAACAATCAGTACATCCCCTGGGACTCAAGCCCAGCCCCCAAACCAAAACCCAGCACTGTTTCCCCCACTCCAGCCCCACTTTCTAACACGAGCGTTTTTGTGTTTCTTGCAGCAATGTGGACACGGAGAAGTTGTGTGGTAAGTGAGGGATATTCCTGTCCTGGAGAGCTTCCCCTCCCCAGGGTGTGTGTGGTGTGTGTGTGTCCTGTGCAGGACTGGGTGGTATCCATCCCTGGCAGGATCCCAGCACAGAGGTGCTGTTCCCAAGGGCACAGGGAAGGACTTTTCATTTCAGTCCAAGTGGGAGAATGATTCTGGAAAAGGAGGGGAATGCCCCCCTTGCAGCTCTGGGCTGTGTGTGGGGAGCAGCAGCAGGGGAGGCAGAGCTGGAGCTGCTCAGGAACCTGACCACGGTGTTCTGTCCTCTCCAGATTATTTCTCGGCGTACCTGGGGGAATACAGGAATGTGCTCTCTGCCCTGGAAACCCTCAACGCTGCGGTGCTGGCAGCCATGGACAAAACCAAACTGGTAAGGACGGGGCCAGGGGAGGGCAGCAGGGTGTGAAATCGGAGCTGTGGTGAGCTCAGCTGCTGCTGAGTGTGAAATCTGGGGATCAGAGGCAGCAAACCCCTCAAATCAAGGGGTGCCAGTGTGTGCTTGGGCTGTCTGCATGTGCTGCAGGCACACAGCCTGGAGGATGGGGAGCCAAGCCTGAGGAGGAGAAGGGTAAATCCAAAGCTTTTGTGCTCTGGAGACATCATCCTCCCCTTGCAGGGCTCTGGCAGAGGCTGTTCAGCAGCTCCCCACAGGGTCCTGCCCACAGACGCTTTCTGGGAGCATCACTGAGAGCCCATGTTGAGCTCTGAGCCAAACCAAAGTGATTCCATGCAGCAGAGTGGCTCAGAATGAGCCCTGCAGGGTGCTCAGGACAGACCCAGCACAGGCTGTGCTCACAGCACCAGGTGCCAGCTGCAGGAGAGGGGCAGGAGCTGCTCTGCTGCTCTCCCAGCCTGCTGCAGAGCTCATTCCTGCTCCGGTGCTCTCCCTCTCACCCTCCTGTGCTGATGGAAGCACTTTGGGGGCTGCTAATGAGGACAAGCTCTGAGCCCTGCTGTGCTGGGCAGCGTTGGGATAAGGACAGGGGGGAAAGGCAGTGCTGGAAGGGCCCTGCTCAGGGACCAGCAGCCCCTTTTGCACCTGGATCTATCAAAGGGCTCAGCTGTGTGCTTGGGCTGGTGCTGAGCCAGGGGAAGCCCCTTTCTTTGCCATCGATGCTTTATTCCAAGCAGATGAGGGGCATCATCCTTGTGAATGCTCCTCTGACTCTTGGTCAGACAGAGAAGAAAAGGGGAACCAGTCCCACACTCATCAGAGTGGTGTTTGTGCCCCTCTGCAGTGTCAGTCCCTCTCTGAGCTTTCCTCTGGCCAGGGCCAGCCTCAGCAGTGTCTCCCTGTGTGGGTGAAAATTTCATGCCAGGAGAGGGAATCTCCTGAAAATGCATTTTCTCATTGTTTCAGGTCCCTGGCCCCACTCAGAGTTATTAAATACAAGTCCAGAGGGAGAGGAGGGATCCTCTCCAGAGAGCTGGGCTTTATTTCAGTTCCTCTCTGTTCTGGTTTTTCAGGTAATGAATGTGTATAGTCATTTATTTCTCCAAAGGGCAGCACAGTCACTCTCTGCTCCACAGTATTGGTGTGAGGCATTCACTCCCTCCACAGCTTCTGGTGCCACTGGTGTTCCCTGGAAAACAGAAGCAGGTTTTTCCTGTTGAAACAAATTTTGATGGATTCATTTCTCTGCCTATTTGGATCTGCCTGGAGCCAGGGCAGCCCAGTGTTCCCAGCTCTCAGCCAGGGGGGCTCTGTGCTGCTCAGGTGCTCTGACCCCAGCCCTGCTGTGCCCCAGGACAGATATTGATCCTCCTGGGAATCTTTTCCCTGTCCTTCCCTGCTGTGCTGGGCTCTGATCTGGGGAGAAGGCAGGAGCAGGCAGGGCTCTGCAGAGCAGTGGGACACCTACCACTGCTGGAGGCTGCTGGAGATGATAAATGCTGCATTCCTACCTGCTGGGACCTGAATATATTCCCACACTTGTACTTCCAGAGTTGGACTTGAGCTTGAGTTATGATGGGATTAGTGGGCTGGATTTTAGCCAGAGCTCACAGCTCTGTGAGCCAGGGCAGAGAGCAGATGTCCCATGTTACACCTGCCCCTCAATTCTTTTGGTTCAAACACCTCTCTGAGGCCTGGGAGCCCCCACTTTGGCACGGGGAGCACCCTCATGGAAGAACCAGATAAATTTTCATCCCAGGGAGCTGCTTGTGCGCTGAGAAAACTGGAAGAGCCCTGCTGAAGGATCTGCAGGCCCTGCCTGTTGTTGCCAGGCTGAATTTACCAGGACTTTGCCTGACTCTGGAGCAGGCAGAGATGCCCAGGCTGGCAGGAAGAAGGAGAAGATCTCTGGCTTGAGCTGTGTCTCAGCACAACAACTCTTGGTTAGGGCATGATCCATCTCCAGCAGTTCCTCAGGATCAGATCCTCAGGCTGCTCAGCCCTGCACCCTCCAGGGAGCCACAGCTGGAATCTGAAAATGAGCAGAACAGCTCTGGGGGGACTGCTCAGCCCATGCCAATGGAGGGAAATAAGGGAATCAAGGCTCAGGGGGAATGTGCCATGGGGGTATTTGGGAGCTGTGGTTTGAGGCAGTGCTGCCAAAAGCCTTTTTGGGATGGAATACTCCCAGCTGTGCACGTCAGGGCCGGGACACCTGGCATGGATCACTGGGCTGTGTCCCAGCTGTCTCCTGGCTGGCAGGCTCCTGATCTGCTCCCACGCTCCCTGTCAGGAGAAACCCTGGGGTGAAGTGTGGGAAGTGCAAGCTGGGTTTGTCCTGTGCAGTTTCTGCAGACGTTTTGTGTGTGAGTGAGCAGCAAACCTGCTCAGGGTTGTTTTTGTGGATCTGCAGGTCAGCAGGAGGAAACCAAAGCATTAGGGGTTCCCATGCCTCCATCCTTCCTCACTGGGCTGCTAGGAACTTGCTGAAGGAAATATGCCTTGTCAAGAAGAGAGGGTTTTTCCTCCACATTCTGTCATTCCCACTTATTTGTAAAGTATAACTTGATGGCTGTGCTGTAGTGTGCTAATTACACCTTATTTTGTGGCTGAACTTCATGTTTGCAATATAATTGCATCAGGGTAGGAAGTGAACAGTGGAAATACCTCAGAAAACAGCCTGATGTTTCTCACAGGGGGTCTGTATGCTAAAATCTTTCCATTCTCCAGTGTGCAAACACTGCAAACCCTCACATAAATACCTCTCCAAGCCAGGCAGCCCTGTTTATCCTTTGACAGAAAGTATGTGGCCACCCATTCCATTCTGTCCTGAGCTTAACTATCATCATAAGAAACCAATAAAAGCCCCCAAAAGCAGAGTTATAGCAGCTCTTGGCAACTTGGTGATTTTCATCTGGGTAAGCAGAGCTGAAATACCAGTGCCCAAACAAAATTCCTCGTCCTGTGCTTGCTGGGTTATTTCTTTTGTGACTCCCAGCCATGGGGCTGTGCCATGAGCAGAAAATGCTGTGCTTGGTGAGTTTATTGAACCTCTGATAACAGAGGGTTTGACTTCTGTGCAACATCTGATGAGAAGATTTTGGTATTTTGCCCCAAAATGAGGAGTGTGATGGGGGCTGCACTTTGGGTTTGTTATCTCCCCTGGCATGCAATTTTCCAAATTGATGCTGAAGGGAGAAGCAGCATTTGGAGCTCTCCTGAGGGATGGTTATTTCCATCCTTGTCCCAGCACATTCCCCTGGGTGTGCTGTGTTTGATGAGGCAGGAGGCAGCTGGCAGTGCTGCTGTGTCCCTGTGGGACCCTCTGGAGCTGAGTCCCCTCCAGGCACAGCGTGCCCTGCACTGGCAGTGGGGTTTTGGGGGCTGTCAGCCCACATTGGTGCCTGTGTTTGGGGTGTAGGGACAGCCCTGGGTGAGCTGTGGGGCTCAGGGCAGGCTGAATTCAGCTGAGAGCAGCTCAGCTCTGCCATAAAACTGCACCCATGGGGGATGTGAGGCTTAGGCCATTGAGGGTGGAAGCTGAGAGGATGGGGAGTGCTGGGGGGCAGGGTTGGTGCTTCTCCCAGAACCTGGCCCTGGCAAGGGGAGTGATGTGCTTGGGGAGAAGCCTCTGAGCAAGGGGGAGTGTCCGTGTGCCCAGGCTGTGGTAGGGCTGGAAGGACATCCCTGAGGTGGGAGCACAGCCCTGAGGTGGGAGCACAGCCCTGAGGTGGGAGCACAGCCCTGAGGTGGGAGCACAGCCCTGAGGTGGGAGCACACCTCGTTTGGCTGCTTGCTGGGGGAAGGGCCTCGCTGGTGCCAGAGGGATGGCAGTGTTTGGGTTTTGGGCAGTGAAATGGACTGTGCAGGGCTATGTGGTGGGTGAATAATGCATCTGCTGTGCCCCCCCGGGACTGACTGACTGACTGACTGACTTCCTCCCTCCCTCCAGGTGTGTCCTGGGGAGGTTGGAGTGTCTCTTGTTCCCCTTCAAGCAGGGAATGAGTCTGGGCTGGCAGGAGTTGGGCAGGCACAGAGAGGCAATGCTGGCAGGGATTTCAGTGCCTGCACAGCCTGGGATGAGGAGGGGAAGGGTGGGCAGGGATCCCCAGGCCTGAGCTCTCCATTTCTGGGGCTATGGGCAAGAAAGGCTTTGTGGGAACACGTGGGATGTTTGGCTGGGAGAGGCTGGAGATGCAGAGCTGGAACTCAGTTTGCTACGGCTGCATCTTGTCAGTGTTGCTGCCATCCTCTTCCCAAGGCAGGAAAATGAAATTCATCTTCCAGCAGGGATGAAAACCCCCATCCCCCTGGCCCCTGGTGCTGGGGGGGGCTCTGACCATCTTTTGCTGACTCCAGCATGAGCCCTGAGCTTGGGGGATGAGCATCCATCCTCTCCACTCTCCCCACTTCCCTTCCCACCACAGCTGTGCCCAGTCAGACACAGCTCCTGGACTGGGCTGGTGGCACAGAGCAACCAGAAAACCATGAGGGGCTCAGGACCCTCCCCACTGCTCCCTTCCTTTGACACCAGCAGTGGAAGGGTTACAGTGAAATCCTTCTGTGTGGAGCTTCTGGAATTCCAGATCCCCAGTGTGCTGGAGAGAAGCACAGCAGGAATTGGAAATATTTGACCCCAGCAATAGGGAGGCATTGCTGGACATTATTTTGGACATGGTTCATGGAGCCTGGGGGGTGAGGGCAGCCTGGCTCTGGGTGCTGCTGCCTTGGGGTCACACGAGGACACTGTGGGGAAGGCAGGGAGGCTGCTCCAGTCTCCTTGTCCTGTTGAGGAAAGGAGTGGACCTCTCCTGATGAATGCTCCTGGGGAGCAACCAGCCCTCCTGCATGATGTGGAGGCTCCTTCCTCGACCTCCTGCTGCTGGTCCTGTGTCTCTCAGTGTTCACAGGGACATGCTGTGGTTGCTGTGTCCCTTGAGGAGCTGGCACGGGGCTGGCCATGGGGACAGGAGTGTGCTGTGACAGCTGGGCTGTGCTCCCCAGCTGCTTCCTTCACAACCTCTGATCCCTTTCTAATCATCTGCCGAGCTGAGTCAGTTCAGCCAGGTGAGAAAATGCCTGTTCAGGGACCTGAATCGGCTCCCTGAAGCACCAAACGACCTTTAGACCAAAATTACAAGGAGTGAATGCAGTTCCTTGGTTTGCAGCTCATCTTCCTCAGCCAGGGCTGACCTGTTCCAGTGCCAGGATGAGGAATCAGCAAGTGGCTGCAGTGCAGGTGCTCTGTGGACCTTCCCCTGCTCATCTCCTTCCTCCCACACCTGTGGCTCCCCTCAGGGGTTCTGCAGTGCTGACAGCTGGAGAAGGTCCCTTCCTCGTCCTGACAGCTGCATTTCCAGTTGGGAAGTGCAGCCTGGAGCATTAGGATTGACTGAATGTACCCAGAGCAGAGAGTCAGTGTGGTCTGGATCCCCATCATGAGCCCCAGTTGTTTTCCAGCCTGACTGGACACACCCTTGTTAGATGGTGGGAAGGAAATAAAGTTAGTGTCAGTGTCACTGGAGTGTCAGTGAAAAGCATTTGGTTTCTTTTGGGGCACTTTAATTGACTCTGCACCCCTGCAGCAGCACAGGAGCCACTCGGTCACGGCTGCTGCAGCTGGGCCCTGAGCAGGGCAGTGTTTGAATCACTCCCCACACACAGTGGGACGGCTGCCACCTCCCTACTGGAATTTCGTGTGCACATACTCGGCCCCGTGCTCCTGGTACTCGGCCTTTGTCATCCACGAGTGCTGGAAGGACGTGAGCGAGGCTGCCATGGAGCCCCCGGCCCACGCTGCCGTGCCCCTCCCGGGGTTCGCCAGGACCTCGATGTGGACTCCTGCGCCTTGGAAAAGGAAATTCAGCTCCAAGCACATCCTCTCGGGAAAGCCGAGAAACATGGAGGAGCCGCCTGAGAGCACGATGTTGCCCAGAATGTGTCTCCTGACGTGCTTAGACATGGCCTGGAGGCTCTGCCCCACCAGCTGGTGCAGGCCGGGGCAGCTGTGCTGCAGCAGCTCGGGCCGGAACAGCGGCTCCGGGCAGCAGAAGCGCTCCTTGCCCAGCGTTATCCAGTGCCCGTCGGGGGTCTGGAAGCTGGCTGGGCGATGGGACTGCCGGAGGTCTCCCTCGAAGTCCAAGGACACGTAGCAGCACTGCTCCTTCAGCTGGGTCAGCACCTTCTTGCTCAGGGCCTGCAGCAGCGCGGGCTCGGCGCGGCTCTCCAGCAGCAGCTGCCGCAGGTGCCTGGACAGGTGGTCCCCGGCCACCCCCAGGCAGCGGGTGCCCTTCCTCAGGGTCTGGCCCTCCCAGACGGAGGTGACGTGGGACAGGGCTGCCCCGGACTCCACGGCCAGCCCGGTGACCCTGCCGTGGGCACAGAGCGACAGGAAGCCGCTGTTGGCCAGGTGCAGGCCGGGCACCCCGAGGCCCTCGAACAGCACCTCGGCCGCCCTGGCCCTGTCGGCGGCGGGGCAGGACGGGGACTCGGCCAGGAGCACCGGGTGCTCCTCTGGGAGCACTCTGAGGCAGCAGCGGAGCAGGTGGCTCCACAGGGTTTTCATGCCGTCCCAGTCCTGAACGACGCCGAATTTGAGCGGGGAGGAGCGGGGGGCTGCGGCAGGAGGGCTCTCTGAGGCAGGGCAGTGCTGCTGGGCATCCCCCGGGCTGCAGGGATGCACCTCCACCGTCCTCAGCACACACTGAGGCCGCTCCTGGCCCGCAAAGCCCCCCCGGGTGAAGCGGCTGCCGCTGTCGATGACCACGGCGGGCTTCAGCAGGGATGCCGGGCACACAGGGAGAGCCTGTGGTGGGACAAGAGGGGACTCGTGAGGGCAAACCAGGCTCAGGTGTCTGCTCTGCGAGGGTGGCTGGCTCAGCCCCGCTGCAGGACAGCGCTGGCTGCTCTGGAAGTGTTGGGGTACATCAGCCTCCTGTCTCCTCGCTCCCTGGCTCACTGAGCATCCCCCCCGGCTACCTTGTCACCCTTCTCAGGGGTTCTCTAACAGTGCAAGGACAGAAGTTCAGGTGGCTTTAAGAAAGGAAATGAAAACTGGACAGTTGAGTGGTTGGACCAAATCCTGGGCTGTATCTGAAGGAGAGAGGCCAGAAGGTCAAAGGAGGTGACTCTCCTCCTCTGCTCTGCTCTTGTGAGACCCCATTTGGAATATTGTGCACAGTTCTGATGTCCCCAGCATAAGAGGGACGTGGAACTGTTGGAGCAATTCCAGAGGAGGGCACAGAGCTGCTGAGGGCACTGGAGCACCTTCCCTGTGGAGACAGGCTGAGAGAGGCTGTTCAACCTGGAGAAGAGAAGGTTGTGGGGAAACCTCCCAGCACCTTCCCAGGGTGTGAAGGGGCTCCAGGGAAGTGGGAGAGTGACTCTTCCTCTGGAGCTGCAGTGACAGGACAAGGGGGAATGGGATCAAACTGAAATTTATGCTGGGTATTAAATGCAATAATTCAATTAATTAATAAATTAAAGAATTAATTAAATAATTTTTACTGTGAGGGTGGGCAGGCCCTGGCACAGGGTGCCCAGAGCAGCTGTGGCTGCCCCTGGATCCCTGGAAGTGTCCAAGGTCAGGTTGGACAGGGCTTGGAGCAGCCTGGGACAGTGGAAGGTGTCCCTGCCTTGGCTGGGGGGTATTGGAACTGGATGATCTCCGAGGTTCCAATCCCTTAATATCCTATGGTTCCATGAATGCTGCTGCCAGCAGAGCCCAGAACACATGGGGAGGGGCTGAGAGGATCTGTGATCCCAGCTGGCAGAGAAAGGAAGGAGTTTGGGGTGCCTCTGTGTGTGTCCAGGCCCTTCCCTGGCTCTCTGTGCCTCCCAGACCTGCTCCTGTGGCATGCTGTGCTTCTTGACCCATTCTTTGGGCACTCTCCAGGCCAGGTGACCCCTTTGTTCTCCCCAGAGCTTCTCACGTCCCTCTGGATGCACTTTTACACCCCCAGCATAAGCACACCTCAGAAATTCATCAGGGAATCTCCTGGAAGCAGACAGGCTTGGCACTGTTTTCCTGGGGAGAGGGGGCACAGAGCCAGCCCCAGCCTAGGCCTGCCAGTGGTTTTCAGGTGGTTTTCAGGTGGTTTTTGGATCCCTGGAAGGAGCTGCCAGCACCCAGGGGGCCACCACAGGCTCCCAGCCTATTCCCCGAGCCCTGGAGTGAGCAGAGTGGGGGGCACAAGGGATGCTGTACCCTGCAGCCCTCCCTGGGGCTGGGGGCTGTCTCTCAGAGTGACCTTTACCTCGTGGCTTGTGTCCATCTGTCCTCCTGCACGGCTCCTGGCGCTGGCAGTGCTGGGGCCGCAGTGCCATGGAACCGTGGCTGCATCCCCCCCTTGTGATCTCACAGGCAGGGCCCCCCGAGGGTTCTTCTGCCCCACAGCATCACTGCTGCCCTGAGGGTTACTTTTGGTGTTAATTAAAATTTGATTGAAATCCACCCCGTTTGGTTTATTTAAGGGACAGCCCCTTCCAGGTGTGGTTCTGCTGCCCCTGCAGAGAGCCAGATCTGACAGATCCTCCCCCCTGCCCCCAGAGGTACGAGACCTCCTCGAAGATGGAGCAGTTCCTGACCCGGTTCCTGCTGCGGGAAACCATGCACCAGCTGCAGTCCCTGCAGGCATCCCTCGAGTGCGCCGTGGACACCGTGGAGGAGCAGGCGGGACGGGAGAGGTACCGGGGTGGGATGTGCTGGTCCCCCTGTCCCCAGCCCTGCTCCTCACTGGGGGGGACAGCCGGGAGTGGGATCTGCCCTTTCCCAGCCCGGTGTGGAGCTGACACCTCTAGGAATGATTTCAACCCCTCCTTTTGCATTTTTTTTTTAATTTTTTTTTTTTTTACAGAAAGGAGATCAAGAAATCTGAGACTTCTGTTGGCCTGAGGTCAGGGAGGCGATGTGGGCGTAGGGGACAGAAGAATGTCTGCCTGTCCCCAACAGACCCCTACTCTGGGATGCTGACAACAGGTACCTGCTGTTCCTCAGGTTGGTTGTGCCCTGCAGGAGCCTGGAGGGGTGTGGGACCAGCACAGAATCACAGAATCAATAGGGTGGGAAAAGATCTCAAAGAGTGAGTCCAACCATTCCCCCAGCACTGCCCAGGCCACCACTAACCCATGTCCCCAAGTGCCACATCTCCAGCAGCACTGGGCAGTGAGGGCTCCTCCAGAATGGAGCCTGGAGCCTCTCACCCAGAGAGAAGCTGGAGCTTCTGGAGGATGCTGTATCTCTCGAAAAAATCACAAAAAAAGAAATCAATCAAGTTTTGTGGGTTAAATCAGAGATTTAGAAGCTTTTGTAGGTTTTGGGTTTTGAGCAAGCTTTGGCCGTGACAAAACTGAGCATTTTTTGGGTGACACCTCGGTGCCCTTTGCTCTGCAGGTGTTTGTGTCGAGGACAACAGCCAGTGGATGGCTCAGATCAACAGGCTCCAGCAGCTCATCGAGAAGCTGGAGTGCAAGGTGTGTGCCCAAGGGGGTGCTGGGGCTGCCCCACACCTGGGACCCCCCTGTGCCATCAGCCCCCTCTGGCATTGTCACAGAGCTGCAGCCACACCCCAGCCCTGCACCTGCAGAGCCTCCCCTGCCCCTCTGCTCTGCTCACCCTCTCCTGTTTTCCCTGCGATGCTCACGGGTCTGTCAGGCCCCACTGACCCCAGAGACACTGCTCTGTTCCCCCACAAGTACCACAGGGAATGTCCCTGGAGCGGGACCCAGCTGTCCCCTGGGTCAGAGCCTCTCCTGCTGCAGAGCTGTCCCAGTAACTCCAGTTTCTCTCTCCCCTAACGCAGAGCCCACGCCTGGAGCCGCTGAAGGAGGAATCCCTGTGCAAAGGCCAGGATGCTGTAAGTGCCTGTCCCTGCCCTGTGCCACAGCTCTGCTGTGCCCTGCTGATGGAGCAGGGTGGCAGTCAGGCTGTGGGACCATCCATGGGACAAACCCCTCCTGTCCCTGCCAGCCCCAGGCAGTGCCCACAGCCAGCCCAGAGGAAGGCAACCCCCTGCTTGTGAGAGCCCAAATCCCCCAGGAGTGCTCTGGGTGCCCCCAAGCCCAGGTGGAGGGGTCCCCAAGCCCCTTTCTGCTGGGGGAACTGCAGCAGCCCCAAAGCAAGAACCCCTCACTGGACATGGAGCATCTCCTGTCGGTCCTTGTGAAGTCAGCCTGGCCAGGGGGAAGGAGCCGCCCTGTGTCCCCACTGTCCCCAGCACGGTGGTGCCACAGGATGGCACAGCCGGGGGCAGCAGGGAGGGCAGGAGGGGACAGTCCCTGTGTGTCCCTTGGCAGCACATCCTGGTGGCCAAGAGGCAGATCTCGGTGGCCACGAGCAGCATCGAGGAGTTCCGGCAGGCGTTCCGCTCCTACACCGAGGGCACGGCCGGGCACAGCAGCTGCCTGCAGTAAGTGGGGTGCTTTGGGGGGCTCTGGGGGTGGCTCCCCCAGAAATGGGGCTGTTAACACCCTCGGGGGACACAGGGGTTTGTGTGGAGTGTTTTGTGTGCAGGGCTCAGGTGTGGCAGGCAGGATGAGTGTCAGCAGTGTCTGCTGCAGGTGTTCCCAGGGAGAAGCAGTGCCTGATGAGCAGTGGGGAGGGTTTATGCCAGCAGGAGTGGCCGTGCTGTGTTCCTGTGAGCTCCTCCAGCACTGAAGGACTCAAAAGCAATGGCAAGGTCAAGGGCAGAGCTCCTGCAGAGCACTGATTTATGGAGAGCATGTGGGAAGCTGCCACGAGCACCTGAAGCTGGCCCTGGGTGAGGCCAAGGCTGTCCCAGAGCCCTGCTCTGCCTGCAGGGACGTGGCAGTGCCAGCCTGGCCCTGATGGCACAGCTGCCCCCTTTCCCTCTCCCACGGGACACTTCCAGCAGGGAACGTTCGTGCTGTTCCCGTTTCAAGAGTCCTTTTTCAGCTCTTCACTTTCAACAGCACAAATTCACATTTTCAGTCCAAACAAAAGGAAGATGCTCGCTGTGACACGTGCGGTGGAGAGAATGGGAGGCTTTTCCTTTGGAATTGATTGGCTTTTTTGTCATCAGGGCTATTTGTGGAGACAGCGGGGTGTTGTTGCGTGGGCTGCCTCTCCACGTGAGCGGAAAGCTGGAGCTGAGCCTGGGGAGGCTCCGCGGGCCTGGGTCACTCCAGGGAATCTCAAAGCCCCTCTGGGAGCCTCAGAGCTGTGCTGTGCCCCCTCCAGCAGCCCTTGCCAGCAGCTGCAGGAAAGGCTGATCCTCAGCTGGAATTGCTGCTGCTGCAGCCCGGCACAGCTGCTTCCCCTGGCCCTGCAGCCCGAGCGCTGCTCTGCTGGCTCCTGCTGCCTGGGGAACAGCCCCAGCCTTTCCTGGGTGGGAGGGAATGAGGGAAGCATCACTTTGGGGGCAGAGAGCTGTGGGTTTGTGCTGTGAGCTCAGCTCCTGTGCCTCAGTTTCTCTCCTGCGTGAAGGGTGGCAGGTGACACACACCTACTCCAAGGGGCTGGCAGGATGAGCTGTGTCAGTGCCAGGGAGAAATAATAAAACACAGAATGTGCTGCAGCAGCAGCAAGGACCAGTCTAAGAGCTGTAAAGCTCCTCTGCCACTGGGACACAGGAGCTGTGAAGCAGGATTTGGGTTGGGACCCTCTGGAGCTGTTCACAGGCTGTGAATGCAGCCAGACTATGCTTTGGGAGCCTCATGGTGAGGCTGATGTGCACAGCTGTGCCCTGCTGTCCCAGGCTTGTGCCAGGGCCGTGCCAGGGCCATGCCAGGGCTGTGCCAGGGCTGTGCCAGCCTGCCCAGCCCCAGCTCAGGGTCACTTTGTCCCCACAGTGTCTCTGCCTGCAAGCTGACGGACGAGGCCTGCTTCATCCTGTACGAGTTCTGGCAGGACGTGACCTCGTGGAGAAGGTGGGACAGTGTCCATGGGTGGGGCTGGGGGCTCAGAGGGGTTGCCCACCGCTCCCTTTCTGTGCCCAGCCTGTCCCAGTGCTCTCCCCTGTGTGCCCTGGGGCACCTGCAGCTCACAGGGGTGAACACCTCGGTGAAGGATTTGGGGAGCAGGGCAGGAGAGGGGCTGGGGGGTGCAGAAGCTTCCCTGTCCCTGTGTGTGGGCAGAGGGTCCCAGCACCACATCCCCCTGAGCCTGCACCCTGTTTTACAGCCACTTGCAGTCCAGCTGCAGCAAGACTTTCCAGCAGTCCATCCTCAGCTTGCTGGAGTCCCCAGAGCTGCTGACCACCATGCTCTTCCCAGGTGAGGGGTGCCTCAGTCCTGCTCTGGGTGTGCTGCAGAGCCCAGGAGCAGGGCAGGAACAGGCACTGTGGCTCCCTTCAGAGCAGAAGATTGGTTTGGGATGACCTAAATGAGGTTTTTCAAGCCAGGCTGAGGCCAGTTGAGCCCAGCAGGTTTGGTTGTGTGAGCTGGAGCATGTCCCCTGCCCAAGGGTGCTCTCCAGTGGGGACAGCCAGGAGCAGGGACACTGTCCTGTAGCAGATAAGCTGAGTCCTGTCCCAAAAACACCTGGTGCCTCATTTGGGTTTTCACCTGAGCCCTGAGCCTGCTCTGCAAAGTGCTGATGCTCCCAGGTCAGTCCCAGGGGTGCACTCAGTGTTACAGCCCAGTGCTGGGGCAGGGGGAGGCCAGCACAGGAAATGGGCACATTCCCATGGTACCAACAGAAACAGGACCAGGTGTGGAAACTCTGAACCCAGTTAAGGCCCAGTTTGCTTTCAGGGATCACTTCAGGGTCTTGTAAAATAGGAGACCATAAAACATGGATTAATTTGGACTGAACCCTGCGCTGCCAGTGCTGCCCCCGACCTGCCAGTCCCACGGAGCACATTCCCAGCGCTCTCCTGCAGGAGTTCCAGGGGATCACCCCTCTCCAGGCCATGCCATGGCCACGCTCCCTGCCCGGGGTGGGTGCTTTACAGCCAGGGACCTGCAGGGGTCGGTTCCCCCATCTCTGCCACTCTAAATGCCCATTCCCAGTTCCACACTGCCCTCACCTCCCTGCTTTCCCTCTCTCCCCAGCTTCCTGGTGGATCATGAACAACAACTGACCCGGGGCAGCCGTCTCCAGGACACCATCAGCATGCGGGAGGACGTGGAGCCCCGGGCACAGCCTTTGTCACCTTTGTCACCTCCCTGTCCCTCCATTCCCTCCTGTGGCCAGCGGGGGCTGCCTGCCCTCGGCCCTGCCGGTGTTTCACTCCTTTGCTCTTTTCATGTCAATTTATTTATTTATCCTGCTCCTAAGACAGTGTCCGAGCCGAGTGTGGGGGTGGCAGCCTGGCCCGAGGGGGGGCACTGGGCTGGTGCTGCGAGCCAGGAGCCCTCAGTCCCTCTTGCTCTCAGCTCCTCTTCCTCCTGGCTCTGAGGCTGCCCAGGGGCTGGGATGGGCAGGGGACACGGCCCTGGCCAGATGTGACATCCTGCCCGGGCAGCCAGGTGGTCTGATATGGATTGTGAAGAGCATTTTGTAGGGAAAAAAATATTTCATGAAGGGATTCTGGCAAGCTGCAGCTGATCCTGGCCTGCCACGCTGGCAGCACGTGCTGTGGCTTTGGGACTGGCTTTGTGCCCCAGCAGCTGTGCCCGTGGCTGAAGCTGTCCCCAGCACATCCCACTGCCAGGGGAGGCCAGAGGGGCTCCAGTCCCTGCTGCTTCCTCAGCTCCCATAAACCAGCGCTGGCACCTGGCAGTGCCACCAGAAGCTGGAGCTGGGGAGGGGTCAGGGGGCACTAAATGAGGGGGGAAGGCTGGAGCAGATCCCACCTGCTCCAGGGGTGGCACTGGGGCTTTTCTTGGTGGATCCTGTGCTGAGGGAGGGAAAATTGCATTGTCACAGCCGGTGTGGAGGGAGTGGGAGGGCCCAGGAGGGACACCAGCCACCCTCCTGGCATGGGAAACATCATCCCTGTGCCCCTGCCTGCCCCCAGCACCAGTGTGACCCCCATCCTCACTCACCCGGGACCTGGTACCACCCCCAACCTCTTCTTCCACTCCCTGTGGGTGCTGCTCCACCACAAACCTTTCTTTGAGTGTTTCTCCCCCAGCCCCTGGATGCAGCCAGTAAAATCTGTGCCTGAAGGGGTGGGCAGTGGGTGCAGCTCCATCCTGGGACCCCTCATACCCACTGTGCTGGGTGGGGCTGACCCGGTGTCACCCCTGGGAGGGTCACTGGGTTTTAGGGTGCTTGTTTTGCTGGCTTTGGGGTGGCAGGGAGGGACCTGGCTGATGCCAGGAGCAGCCTGCAGAGATGGGATCAGGGAAGCTCCTGCTTGGAGGAACAGCAGCTGCTGGGCACAGACCCCAGCCCAGGGCAGGCTCAGCACCCAAACCACAAATGGCCCTCCCAGGGATGGGGTGTCCCTGTTCCTGTGGGGAGCCATCCTCCAAACACCCAGTTCTTTACCTGATAATCAGTACCTGCTGCTTTCCCTGGCCAAAGCCAGGATTTCTGTGATCAGGGCCACGTTCCTGCCCCTGGGAGTGACAAACAAGGGATCCAGGGAAGTGCTGGAGCTGCAGCAGCACCACGGGCCAGAGCAAGGGATGAGCAGTGCCAGGGCACAGCCAGAGTGGGTTGGAGAGGGGCACACACAGAGGCAGAGCTGCAGAAGGCACTGCTTTGGGATTCCTGAGCTGCCTCCCCAGCCCTGTGTGGGGTTTACCCCTCAGCTTTGTGTTTTTCCATCACTGGATTAATGTTTGCAGCAGCCTGGAGACCAAAATCCTCAGATTTAGCCAGGGGGTGGGCAGGGGGCATCCCTGGGGGGCACAGGGCTGGCAGTGGCAGCACCTGCAGGCTGCTCTGTGCTCACATAAAACAAAAAAGATCATTTAAAAAAGGCTCAGAAAACAACACACTGAACTATAAACTCAAAGAAATCACTGAGGATAGGGCTGAACTCCAGCTCTGCCTGCACTTGCTCCCAGGCTTTGCCCACAGCATCACCACCACAGGGAAGGCAAATTTTGTCCCTCAAAGTCCCCTGGCCAATGCCAAGGTGTGGCAGCATTCCCCAAAAACCCCCAAGAGCTGCCTGAACACTGCTGAAAACCTCTGCCCCTTCCCAGAGAGAAGGGGGAGCTGGAGGATGAATATAGTCTTTTTATTGACTACTTTTGAGTAGAACAAACTAAATACATCTGTAACAGTTTGGGTTCCTTTATACAGGACATTAAATAAGTTATGCACAGGAATGAAGTAACAAATTTCTATTACAGAATTAAATGTCAAAAAAAAAAAAATAAACCTCAACCCAATGTCTTCCCACGCCCCAAGTTCACATTTATCATTCCATCTTTAAAAAAAACAACAAAAAAAGAAAGAAGCAATCATTCTAATCATGACTGTTAGTATTTCATTCATTTACACTGGGGTTAATTTTAATACACGGCCATCAACGTTGCATGAGAATTATGGAAGACAATCTATTTACAAGCAATTCCTTCCAGCCCTGCTCTTCCCACCCCACCCTGGCACTGCCACCACAGCTTGAGGCTGCAGGTGAGGAGGGGACATCACAACCACCTGAGGCTCCAAATGTGTCCCTGTGCCCTTAGGGCAGGAAATGCCCCCTGAGTGCCCTGAACACCCTGATGGGCTCCTGCAGGGCAGGGTGGCTCCTGTGCCACCCCTCTGCGAGCTCAGTGCCAGGGCTGGGCTCCAGCACCAACTCCTGGTGACACAGGGGAGACATCCCAGGGCCACTGGAGCTGTCTTCAACACCAGGAGACCTCGTGGCTTTTTAATGAGACCCTGCAGCCAGGGAATCACCAGCTCTATCCCACAACAGCAGCTTCCCAAGGAGCTTTCCCGAGGGACCAGGCCTGGAGCAGCAGGTGCCCCGCTCGCTGCTGTGATGACTCATTACAGCTCCATTATTCACCTCCAATTGAAAAAGTGATCAGAAATAATTTGGGAATTACTCGCCTGATTGGGCTCCAGCCCAGCAGTGGCACACACTCAGTCAGGGAAGCACAGCTCTGCTGAAGAGATGGATTTCCAGAGCCCCTGAGTGAGGCTGAGGGAGTGGGGAGCAGTTCCTGGAGGGCACGTGCCCCCCTCTGGGACCCTGCTGGGCCAGCCCTGTTGCAGGGCTGTGCTGTCACCTGCACTCCCCCAAGGCCCTCCAAGGCCTCCTTCCACACCACAGCAGGGACTCTGCTGGACAGATCTCCCCAGGCTGTCCCCCAGCCCCAGGGGACCTCACTCTGGTCCTGTTTCTGGGACAATCTCTGAAGGTGGATGCACATCCCTGGGCATGTCTGGATGCAGCACTGCAGGAACCCCTGGAGTTGGGGGTAAGAATCGACACCAAGTCCTGCCTTTCTTTTACCAATGTGGCTGAAGTGTGTGGAGAGCACAGGCTGTGAACAACCCCTCGCACCAGTGAGGATCCCTGGGCTCAAAAACAACAGCAGGAACTCACAAACCAGCAGCTTCCAGGCAGTGAAAAACCAAAACAACGGCCCCCAGGTGGAAAGGGCACCTGCACCCAAGCCCAGATGTGCTCTGCACGTGTTCCCCCAGCACAAGCAAACACCCAACTGTCTGTCTCACCACAGGCCAGGCTGAAATCCAGGCCATTCAGCAGTACCCCCCTGCCACTGCCACTTGTTTTAGAGCAGACAAATCCTCTCCTCCCTCTCTGCAACCCTCAGCTGCCAGCCTGGAGGAGGAGAAGTGGGCTCAGCTTTTGCCATTGCACAGAGGATGAGATGCTCCCACTGGGAAATTGGCTCTGGTCTGTTCACAACAACAGCCGGCCTGTACAGCCACCTGAGGCTGGGAGTAGGGAAAAAACACCGGATATGATGGAGGAAAAGTGGTGGAAGGAGGCAGTGGTGGCTCTGACACCTCGGGAAGCGAGCCTGAGCATGCCACAAGGACAGGGCTCCCCGCTTGGGCACCACACTCTCAGCATCTCCGGCGTGTGCCAGCGCTCTCCCCCCAGTCCAGGTCCCCCGAGTGGGTGCCCAGTGTCCTCCAGGTCCTGACTCTGCTCTGGTGTCCCCCTGAGAGGAGCAGAGAGGCGCTGCAGGCGAGGCTCACCCCAGGTCAGGAACCACAAAGGAAAAGGCAGGATGAGAGGGCAAAGGCGGAGCGTCTGCGCTCGGAGGAGGCGGCGCCATGTGTCAAATAATGTCAAGTGGTAACAGTTGCTGCAGGGAGGTTTTCAGCTTAAAAAATCCCAGAGATCTCATCCAGAGCGAAGCAAAGCCTCCCTCCTAGAGTCCGTTCGAGTCTATGGCTGTCACGGATGCCGGCGTGGAGGAGCGCGAGGTGGTGGCCGAGGTCTTCTCGAGGGCCGGGCTGGGGATGCCATCGAGGCTCTTGGTGGCCGCTGCCACCCGGCCCGTGGGCAGGGCCAGGGGCTTGCTCTGCCCGTGCAGGCCTTGCCCACAGATGCGGTGGTGCCTCTCCCAGTCCTTGTGCTGGCAGAAGGAGCCGCAGTACCGGGCGATGTTGCAGCCGCTGCACGTCTCGCTGGCCTTGCGGCCGCAGTTCCAGCAGCTCTGCAAGACCAAAGACACCGTGCTTTAAAAAGGTTTAGCTTCCCTGAGAGCTGCAGGATGGTGCTGACTCAGCACTGGAAGGGACTGTTCATCCCCTCTGGCCCAGATTTGGGAATATCAAAATGAGCAATCCATTAATTCCTGCTATTTCCCAGCTCTTTGCCAACCGCTCTAACCCCCACTGCTCTTTGCCCACAGCCTCTGTCACTGCTCCAGGCACATCCTCTCCCCTCGACCCACCCGAATGCAGAGAGGAAACAGCAGGCACGGACTGAAAAACACTCTGCAGATGCTGCTATTGGGCCTTTTTATTTCCTGTTTTAAGCAGCTCTATTTTGGTCTCGCTCCCAGCCAAGCGCTCTCCACAGGGATCACGGCGCGCTGCACAGGCACCATTTGCTCCGCACCCTGCCTCGCTGCACAAGAGGCTGGAGCAGGCCAATTTGGAAAAGCAAATGCTCATTTGAAAGCCTCCCAGCCAGGTGGAAGCACTGCCAGAGCCCAAGCTTCAATCTGGAAGCGGAGCAAAGCCCCTCTGGCCGCAGGGAGAGGTGTCAGCTGGTGGCTCCCGGCGTGCCACTGCTTCCCTGGGAGCGGGGGCAAGGGGCCAGCGCCGGAGCGGCGGCTGCAGCTGCTCTGGGGAGGGGAGGAACGGCGGAGCAGCTTCCCTGCAGCTGGAGCAGGGTGTAGCAAACACACCCTGGGGAGGGCGAGCTCAGCTGTGGGAACGCAGCCGCTGTCAGAGCCGGCCTTTGTGGGGACACGGCTGCGCCATGCAAGAGCTGTGGGAGCGGCTGTGGGGGGAGGCTGGGCTGTACCAGGCAGCCCTGGTGCTGGGAAGGGCTGTGAGGTTCCCACTGCCAGGCTCAGCACTGGAACCACCAGCTCACAGTGATGATTTATGGGCTGGCAGTGAAGCACCTGAGCAGTTCACTTAGGAGTGAGCTGCTCCAGAGCCTGCGTGGCCCCAGGGGTCTTCCACCTTCCAGGAGAAGCAGGACTTGTGGCCAAAAAGCCCCTAACCAAAGGCTGTGGTAGTTTTTTGAAAACTCTGTCACTGCTTCACACTTTACACTTGAAGTGTTTTTCAACTGCGTTGCAGAGGTCACAAGATGTGCCAGAAGATGGGACAGCTTTTAGACAAGGGCTCTAGGGCTTGCACAGGGGTGCTCAGCAGCTCCTGAGGTCCCAGGCTGCTCCTCAACACAGCTGGAGGAGAAGGACACTCCTCTGCTATTCCCCTATGGAGAAATCACTGCTTGCCTCATTCCTTCCATGGCTTCCTGAGCAGTTCCACCCACTCCCATCATGAGACTGGTGTGTTCAACCCTCAGCAATCTCACTGGGAATTGCAGTATGGACATAACTCTCTGGAATGACACCTGACAATTCCATGGTTCTGGCCACATTCCTGAGCCCCAGCTGAGTTGAAACCCACCAGGAGGAGGGGATGGACCTGCTGCCCCCACATCCCAACAGATATGAACAGCACGGTCCCATCAGATTTCTGCTCAGCAGACACAAGCCCTCTGCTCTTACATGAGTAGAGAAATTAAAATATGGAGCAAAGCCCACATGGATGGGATGTGGTAGTTCAGGAATGAGCCATGTGATTCCCTTTGCCCCAAATCTCAAAAGCTCTACCAAGTGAACTTCCTGTTAAGCAACAGGGAGGGTAAGTGAAGAGTAGAGAGATTGTCTGAGGCACCCATTCAGCACATGTCACTGGCTATGACAAACCAAGAGCCATCCCTTCTTTTGCCACATGCAAGTGTGGTACAGACCACCAGGAATGTACAAGAGCTTTTCCTGCAGCCCAGCTTCTGCCCTGCCCTGTTTTCAATCCCACAAACAGCAATTTCTTTTCTGCAAATATCAAGTATCCCACCATAATTTCTGAGCTAAACTGCTGCATGAACCAGCATCGTTTTCTCTTTGCT
Source organism: Parus major (assembly GCF_001522545.3). Taxonomy (NCBI): domain Eukaryota; kingdom Metazoa; phylum Chordata; class Aves; order Passeriformes; family Paridae; genus Parus; species Parus major. The sequence goes on from NC_031788.1 coordinate 2,414,840, forward strand.
TCTACACCTCTTTCAACCCCACAAAATCCCTGCTCATCACAGAGTCCAGCTCAGGGTGCCCAGTGTTTGCACACACACGTGCCCACAGACATTTTTCAGGCTGATTCCCTGCCAGAAAAAACTAAAAAGGATTTTTGTTGATATTGGTGCATTGCCTTAATTATTGATTGGAGAGAGACTTCTAAAAGGAAAAGGTGTTAAAGACTGGATGGAGTTTGGAGCAGCCTGGTCTAGTGGAAGGTGTCCCTGCCCACGGCAGGGGCTTGGAATGAGATGATCTTTGAGGTCTCTTCCAACCCAACCCATTGTGTGATTTATGATTCTGCAAAAAGAGGTGGGGGACCTGCTTGACCTGGAGCCTTGGAAAGCCCTTCCCAGGCTGTCCCCTGGCACCTCACCTCTGTGGACTCCTCCTGCTCATTGATGACGAGGAAGGCGTCCTCGGTGGCCTGGCGCTTGGCGTCGGCGATGGTCTGCTCCATGCGCGCGCGCTCCGACGCGATCATCTCGAACGCCTTCTGCTCCGCCTCGGCCACCGCCTTCTGCACCTCCGACATGGCCTGCCGCTTCACCTCGTTCACAGCTTCTTCTGGAAGGAAAGAGCAGCCTCACCCACCCACCCAGGGAATGAGGGGAGCCTCCCAGAGAAGCACAGTTCCAGCAGCGTGCTCCCAGCACCAGCACCCCGACTGCTCCCGGGAGCGACGAGCCCAGGCTCAGTCCCACGGACTCCCTGTAGCACCCCAGAGGAGCAGAGGCCTTTGGAAAAGCCAGGGTGGGGATGCTGGCAGCCAGATGTGCACATTCCTGCAGCTGTGCTCCTGTTTCTGCACAGCAAATCCGCAGCACCCGTGTTTACCCCGAGCGGGATCCCTGGCCGGGGGCACCGCAAACACTCACCGGCTTTTTTCCAAATCTCCTCCGTGACGTAGCCCGTTCCCGACCTGCTGCTGAACTCCCGCAGGGAATCTGCTGGAGTAAAGGACACAGGAAAGGTTGGCAAAGCCTCATCCCAGCTCATGTGCCCAGTGATACCTCAGGACATCATGGGGCAGGGAAGGATTTCTATGGTTAAAGCCACTCCTCAAACACTCAGATGATAAATTACAACACTTAATTAGCACCTTGCATAATTTATGATGCCGTATAACCTATCTCCTGGTACTCTAAAACAACAGGCAATGCTTATAAATGAATGTTATCCAACTTCTGCACTGTCCAGAGGCTGTGAGCATCAATCTGTAGACCAGCAGTTTACACTAAGCACAGCACTTCCCAATCCCAGGGCAATTCAAAGGCTTGAGCTGCTGCACAAACTCTCCTCCAAGACACCTGGAGATGCTGCTTGATGCTTAACTGCACCTTCTCACAAGAGAACAGAGCTTGAAAATTATTCTTAGGTCCCACAAGGAGAGAAAGCAGCAGTGTTCCAAATTTAAATAAAAAATTTTAATTATATCACCTTTAACAATATGGGGCTGGAAGTGTATTAGTCATGATACCTTTAAATATAGAAGGGCTAAAAGCTGGCTGTGCCCCCCAGGCTGTCACACACACCCATTGCTCCTCAGGCTGTGTGACAACTGGAGCCAGGGGCACTTGGATTCCTTGCAGGAGGATTCACTTTATATTTTGTATACAAACAAGTAGAATATGTATCAAATTGACATTTATTCTTGCTGGAAGAAATCCACTTTTATTACTGAATAATCAGAGGGTTTTTTCCCCCAGAACTTGATTTGTAGTGAGTTTTTTTGGATGGAAATCAGAATTGCATTGAAATATATCAACATTTTAGACTTGTTTTTGTATGGGGTCAAACCCCTGCATACTGGAGTGGGAAACTAGTCAGCTTGGATAAAGTTGACTCATGATACAAAAACAGAATTAGTAACACAGGTAGCCATTACACTCACAAAAGCCCTTGGTATTTTTAGAATAAATAGACCTTGACATTTAAAATCCTTCAGGCTAGAGGGACTGGAAGGGGGAGAGTGGTGGAGACTAACACCTCTCCCCTGCCTTTTTACCCCTGGTTTATCAGGACCAACTTTGGCAAAGCTGACAAAGGAGAGGCTCTCCCAGCACGAGCAAAGATGCCTTTAGGCATTGACAAAAATCGCTTTGCTGTGTTGCCTCTCTCCAAACCCTTGAGAAAAAACCACCTCAGAGGTGCTTAACCGAACTGACCCCGGAGTGGCACAAGCAATGACCCGGCCCCTGCTCACCGCTGCCCGCGGAGTCGGCGCTGGCGGGGCTGTGCTGGCGGCTCAGCAGCTCGGTGCCCGCCTTGCGCGCCTCGGCCGTCTCGGAGCAGCGCCGCTTCCAGTAGTTGAGTTCCTCCCTGTCGGCCTCCTGGCAGCGCCGCAGCACCGCCATGGAGCGCCGCGTCTTCTCCACCATCTCCATGATGCAGTTCAGGGCCTGCCGGAGGGAAGGGTTCTGGGTCATCGTGCCAGGCAGGGGAGAGGTGGTTTCCCAAGTTTGGGATGGTGCCCAAGGATACAGCACCAGGTAACTCAGCACCTCCAGGCCATCCCCTAAAAGTGGAGAGGAAAACCCCACCCCTTTCCTATGGGATTAGGGGTGGTTATGATCCTGGGGCCAGCGCTCCACAGTCACAGCCTCACTCCAAATATTCAGCTACGGGGCCTCTGCTCCACCCCAACCCCATCCCCTCCAAAAAACCCATTAGCTTTAGACCATGAGGTCTCTCTGCATTTATGATCAAAGCTGAATTTTAATCCCATCTCTTTGAGGGAAAGAGCAGCGAAGTGCCTTGAGGAGCTGCCTTGCTCAGAAGGAAAAAGCTCAGCATAAAATCTGCCAGAAGCACCAGGTCTTGCTGTTGGTGCAATTTTTGGTCCGTAACAGGCTGGCACCCCAGGGGAAAAACATCTTAAAATACAGTTCATTTTGTAAGTCTGTATCCTGACTGCACTTAGCACATCTGTGCACTTCTGCTGGCCAGTTCTGGGGCAGAAAAGATCCCAGTGAGGATAAGGCTGGGTTTGGCTGCTCAGCCAGCCATGGCAGCACTTGGCCATGCTCTGCAGGAGAAGCTCCCCAGCTCCAGACACTTCATCCACACCGATTTGTGTGATGACACTTCATCTGACCATGGGCAGAGAAAACCTGTCAGCAAAGTGCTACACCTCCTCTCAGCCTTCCCCACCATCCACCTGCTTGTGGTGGCTTGTTCCTCCACCAGGAGAGCCTGGATATGGTATCAACAAGGAAATCACCAACTGGAGCAGGTGGAACACTGGGTGGCTGCTTCCCACAGCCCCTGCCGTTCCTTACGTGATCGAGATGCTTCCATTCATCCGCCCACTCCCTCTCTGTCAGGCGGTGATCCACCAGCTCGTCCTGGTAGCCTCCATTCAATCCTGCAACAAGCCACAGAGGGATCAGATGGACCAGCAGAAAGAGAAGTGGCCCCAAAGCAAGAATAAAGAGTTCTATTTCCAGCTCCACACAGCTGGGATTTTAAAAGACATCTCCAGGTGGCAGCTCTACAGGGGTGATTCCACACTGGTGCTTTTTTATCCCTGTCTGCTTCACTGTCTGGGAAGTGCTACAATCCACTTGTGGCTCCAGCTCTGACCTGCTTGTGGAGCTGGTTCTCCTGTTATAAACCCACAGCAGCTCAGAGTCTGTGATTCAGGCTGTTGTGTTGGAAACACATCATGCACCTCCCACACATCCCTTGGAGAAACAGGGCAGGGGGTCAATCTCTGCTCTCCTGCTTTGGAGATCTTGGAAAAGTTAATTTCTATTTTCCTGACCTCTCTTCCTACCTGCTGGGTTGGCTACACTCAACTCACACACCAAGTCCTTCCTCCCTACCCCTCAGTGACTCCAGCCTTCACAAAGGGAAACACAGACTCCCAATCTTCCTATTTTTAACTCCCCATGGGGAGCTGCTTCCTCTGAACTCCCTGCAAAGACTCAGCTGTGAGGACATGCCCAACATCACACATCTTTGGGTACAAGTGGCCAAGCACAGACCAACACCAAAGCTCAACAAGGAGCCCTCCAGGCTCTCACCAAGCCCGCCGTGCCTGTCCCGGATCTCTCTGTGCTCCAACATCTTGCTGGGGTCCCTGTAGAGGTGGGAGGTGGCAATATCTTCCAAGGTGTAGTGCTGGAGGGGTGGTGGGGTGGGGTGGAACTGCCCGCTGGGGTTCATCAGGGGGATGGTGAGGGCAGGGCTGTGCCGGGGCGCGGGGCTGATGGTGCAAACCCTCTTGGCTGGAGGCTCTGTTGGCAGCGACTCCCTCTCAAAGCTGCTGTCTTCCCTCCTGCAATCACACCAGCAGAGACAGGCATTCCTTAGCATCCCATAAATGTACTCAGAAAGATGCAGATTTAGAATCAGCAGGGTTTGGGCAGCAATGGTTTTACCACGGGGTAAATGCAGAGAGCTCAAACAAATGCGCTCGTTTTGCGAGGCGATGCACAAAGTGACCCCGTCAAAGAAAAGGGTTCAGGATGCCTGAGTGCTGTGATTCATCTCTCTGAGCATGACCAAATTAAAATTTCACAGTTTTTATAAATTTGAGGCATGCTCCACATAATTGCATAACAACTTTTATCTTGGAATAAAACGTGGTGAAAATGAAGCGCATCCTTCCCAGCCCTGCCAATGCCTCCGTTCATTGCCTTGGGGGTGGGAAACTGCTCAGCTCTCTGGCTCAGGGCTTTACAGTGCTACCCTAAAGTCCCTCTGGGACAGAGCCTGCCTGAAAGAGGAACCCAGCCTGAATTCACAGTGCAGTAGGAGCAGTCATTGGAGTCTTAGAATAGCCTGAATAGTTGTTGGGAGCGATAAGATCCTGCATGCTGCTTAAAGCTTTGTCAGCAGCAAAGATAAAACAAACGGGACGACTTCAACAACTGAGCAGAGTGACAAAAGCTGTTTTTCACCTGTCTGGACTGTGCCTCTTGCCATTGCCATTGACCTCGATGAGCAGCTCGGAGGAGTCAGCAGGAGATGTGGTGTTGGTGTTGAGCAGGATGTGCTCGTGCTGTGCCAGGTACTGGGAGGGCGTTTGCTTGGCAGCACGGGCACAGTGCAGCAGCTCCCGCTGCAGCAGAGGGAGGTTGGCCTGGAAAACAAGCACAGGGCTGGATTACAGCAGGGCAGGGCTTTCCAGCTGTTCCAAAAGCTTTGGTCTTCATTAATATCTCAGAGCAGTAACACCTGTGGCCCATGACCCCCCACTCAGGATCCAGCTCCTGGTGTCTGCACTATCAGATTTACCTGTATTTTCCCAGGAGCCAGATGTTGGTGGACCCAAAATCCAAGTGTTACAGGAAGCACTGTGTGCTTCCAGCATCTAGTTACCCAGCAGAGATGTTGTGGAATCCCCATTCCTGGAAGTGCTCAAGGCTGGCTTGGGCAGGGCTTGGAGCAACCTGGTCTAGTGGAAGGTGTCCCTGCCCACGGCAGGGGGCTGGAATGAGATGGGCTTTAAGGTCCCTTCCAACCCAAACCCTTCTGTGATTCTGTGATTTAACCATTCCAGACAGACTCTGTGTGCCAGCACTTCAAACATTCTAGATCTGAACATTTGCAAATAAGATTATAGGCTCAGAAGCTGCCACATGGAGCTTGGTTTGCCTCCTTTATCTCCAGCACACAAGCAGACATATGTGGCACACGGCACAACGTCAGCCAGTCCCACACGGCCAGCGCTACGCTCTGTGCAGTCTGTCTTGGACTCCAGCAGAATTGCTGTGGTGCCTGCTAGGAGAGCTTTCCCAGCAATGTCACACTGCCAGGAGGCACAAAGAGTGTCAGCAAGCCCCAGCAGCTCCCTGTCACCTTCAGGAAGGGGATCACGAACGGCCGGAGGGGGAAGTTGGTCGCCTCTTGCAGCTTGCAGTGAAATTCCTCGATTGTCACCGTTGAGTTCTGAGAAAAGAAATTAAGAAATGAAATGGCAATTTGTTCTTATTTTTAGACATGTGGGAAATGGCTCCAAATGAACAGAACTGGGAGGGAGACAGCATCTGCCGCTCCAGGACTGACAGTGTTTGCATTGGATCCTGCTGGGTGCAGCCAGCAAGGCTGAGGCCAGCAGAGCAGGAAAGCTGCACTAGGAGAGGGGTGGGAACTGCCTGGCTCAGCACCCTCCCAGCTCCAGGGTGGAGGCAGAGGCTGGCTCCAGGGCAGCAGGACCCAGCTGGCATCTGCTGCATGCTGGGGCAGACTGTGGAGAGTCAGACCTCAATCCCAGCTGCTCAGAACTGCACACCATCCTCCCCTTCCTCCCTTTCAGTTCTCCTCATCTAACCTATCCACAGAGTCTCATCAGCCTTCTGTTCACTGTGGTCCTCCCCTGGTCCAGCCCTGCCTCCCCCAGGGCTGCTCAGGCTGGGGAATCCCTGGGACAGCAACATTTGATAATCTGCACATACAAAACTCACCCCTATAGCAATAAGCATGGTCTGGGGTGAGAACAACAGCCAAAGGGACCTGGACAGCTTCTCCTTCCCTCCCCAGAAGGATGGGTTAAGATACTACCCTATATCCATGGAATTAAATATGCTATGTAAGTGCAGCAGCAGCATTTTACATCAGTGCTTAAGCCTGAGAGTGACCCTGAGGACATGGACAGACTCAGGTTTGCTGCCAACCTTGGAAGGAGAAATGCTCTGGGCTGCTGCAGTCTAGCTCCCTTCAGTGCCTGCTGAGCCTCAAAAGAAAATGTGCCAAGAAGCAGAGAGCATTGCAGGAGCCCCACGGGACCACAGCTGCCCAGGGCTCCAGGGCCTCAGTCCAAGGTCACAGAATGGCTTGGGTTAGAAAGGACCTTAAAGCTCATTTCATTCCTCCCCTGCTGTGGGCAGGGACACCTCCCACTATCCCAGGCCCTGTCCAACCTTGCCTTGGAGACATCCAGGGATCCAGGGGCTTCTCTGGGCACTCTGGGCCTCCCCACCCTCACAGGAAAGGATTTCTTCCTCATATGCAATCCAAACCACCTCTTTTTCATTTTAAAGCCATTCCCTCTTATCCTGTCACTCCATGCCTTTGCAAGGTGTGTGGAGTATCATGTCTAATGCAGCATTTCTCCCAGTTAATCCATATAAATGCAAGCACTGGATACAATTCTTCACCAAGACCTGTTCATTTGGGTTTGAAGGGTATTCTCATGGCAGAGAATGGGATGATCTTTAAGGTCCCAAATCAAACCATTCTGTGATTCCACGATTTACAGAAAATCTTTGTCCAATTCCTTCCAGGTTTCCTTAAGTTTAGCTGCACACAAGCTCATGCCTAAGCCACTGGACCAACAGCTTTTTGAAACACAGCAAAGGCAAGAAAAAGAAGTCATTGTGTTTCTCAGGAAACACAAACCCTAGAGTCTTGTTCAGCAATGATGTGAACAGACAACATTGTGTGCCAGGACCTGGGAAAAGCCGGGATGGAGCAGGACTTACCACGAGCGCCAGGACGAGGGTCCGGACCTTCTCCCCGATCTCCGGTGAAATGTCATTCCCAAACTGCTGCAGGGTGGTGAGGAAACGCTTCAGCTTGCTGAGCTGCCGGGCTCCACACGTGGCTGGGAGCTGCTGGTTGGTCAGTGAGGAGGAGGAGGATGAGGAAGGGCCGTTGCTGAACCTCTGGGGTGGGGACGGGGCCCCGTTCAGTGTCGGCGGGGAATGGTTTATTCCGTTGGGCACTGCAAAGGGGAGACAGAAGCGATGCTGAGCACCAGATGGGCACATCCCTGTGCTCTGCTGCTTAAGGGGATCCATCCTCCAGCCTGGAGACTGCTGCTGCTGCTGCTGCTGAGGGGCAGCTCAGGTGGCTCCACCTCGCCCGAGGAGGGCTGACAGACCCTGCCCCTCCTTGGGGATTTACAGGGAGCTTTGCAAACACAGTTGTTTTTTCCAACCTGGTCCCATCTGCAATTTTGCCTCCTGTAAGTGGTGAGCATGTCGAAACCGACTGAAGGGCTGGAAGTTCGGGAACTCGGCAAGGGATTAGGATAAATTGTTGACATCCCCATGCTGTGGTTGTGCAATGCTGAGCCCTGTCTGATGAGCAGCTGTGCACAGGGGCCCCAGCTCGGTGTAAACCCAGAATTTCAGAGTGAAAAGCACATCATTGGAAACAGTCACAGCTGATCCACTGGGTTTGTCCTTAAAAACCCAGCCCTGAATCCCTTATGGATTTAAGTGCTGACAAGGGGTCACAAGGTATAAAAACCATTTCAAGTGATGGTGTTCAGAGACGCCCTGAAAGCACCTGGCAGAGCTGCTCCTTGGAGGAGCAGAAACTTGTGAGAAAAGATGCCAAAATTTCTGCAGCTTCACGAGGATCATACCAAATCCTGGTGAACCCAGTGAGGGGGTTTTCAGAGAAGACAGGAGGTACTTGAACAGTTAAACCACTCTGGAGCATGCCAGAGTCAGAGGCTGGAAAAGCTCCACACACCTGGACCTTGGTGGTGAGCACAGGAGGGAAACTTAAGCAGAGTCAGTTAAGATGCAAGGAAAGATAAGGCTACAGAGACCATCAAAGGTGGTTCCTGCTAACCAAGGGGTGACAAACCTCACAGACAGATGATGAGATGAAGGTGAAGGCCAGCACTGAGAGGACGGAGGTACAAAGGCAATGTGAGCTCATGCCTTTTGTTATGGAACAAAGCAACCTGAAAATCTGTTCACACTCCCAAAGCAGCAAAGCAACAGGGATGTCAGGATGTACCCACAGGTACAGCTCCAGAGTACACCACAGCCGTGTGAAAGGCAAGGCCTTTCTGGTAATTACTCATAAAGGCCTTTATTTCACTATGGAAGGGTTATAAGTAGGGTGGAGCTGCCAAGAGAGGCTCCTCTCAAACAGCAGAGGCTGTGCAGCTCTGTGCTCTCCGGCAGCCACAGCTGAGGTGCCTTCCCCCTTCCCTATTTCACTTCCTCTTATTCTTTCAGATGAAAGTCTGGGGAGAGCAACGGGCTCTATTTATACCTCAGGAGAAAGAGGGGCTGTGAGACACCCCTGGGGCTGGGGGGACCCTCGGGAGAGGCTGCCAAGGAGGGATGCTGGCAGACAGGGGGATGCCACGGAAGCGGCGTGGGGCCGGGGCTGCCGTTAGACACGGCCCCGTGACCGCGCTCTGCCTTCCTGGGCTCACCCCTCCTGAGCCTCTGCCAACGGCATCACCGCAGGGCAGCTGGCAGTTACTGATCCTGCACATCACCAGGACCTGCTCCACCACACACCACACAGATGGGCTGGCACCTCCACTTCCAGGTGGAGAGCACAGCGAGGCAGTGTACTGAGACCAGTGGGACTGCTGGTTTGGGGACAGCAGGATCATGAAATTCCTGAGAAGAAAGTCCTCAGCTAAGGCTACTCTTAAATGCTGCCTTAGGTCCTACACAGTCAAAGGGTTTGCTGCTTCTCCAACCCTGTGTTAGTGATCCATGGGCAGGCATGGCTTTGTTCCAGCTGCACCACCTCACCTGCCCAAGCCATGGGCACTGACAGGGCAGGTCACACTCCCACTGAGTGACCAGGACCCTCTGGTGCAACTGAGAAATGAAAAAGCAAGAATGAACTTCACCACAGGTCGCATCTCTCATCTATCCTGGAAAGAGGCAATTAAGTCATCTGCAATCAGCAGATTCAGGCATCTTGGCCCTTAACAGCGTGCCAAGCATCCTCATTGGAAAAATTAATTTCTGTCACTTTGCTAATGGTCTTTTTCTGCCTGAGCAAAAGGAGAGCCATTAAAAACGCCTGAGCACATAAAGATGGGGACAATGTGTCTGGCGGGATAACCCAGTGATTAGTGCTGCTGCCAGCACCACGCAGCACATCACAGTGTGTCCTCCAGGAGGCTGGGCTGCAAATCTCTGAATCCCACTGCCAGCATGGAACTCTGAGATAGCCCAGACACCCTCATGGACAGCACAGCAACACAGAACCAGCTAGGGAACACTCTGTGCAGGGAAAAGGGGTGAGGAGAGCATGGAAAATATGTACATGCCGTGTGTGGGGGTCAGATAACTCCATGCCCAACAAAGTAAAGCAGCTTTGCTCCAGAACAATGCTTTTAAAAAGACATTAAATGGCTTAAATGTTGGCTAAAGAAGGAAAAAAAGACCCTTTTTAGGCTGTGAGAAAAGGCTGAAGGTCCTTTCCATCCATGGAGTCACCTCTGAGAAACACTCAGCTAGAAGTGGGTGCAAGGCTGCGCTACAGCTGGGGAGGATCAGGACTGACTGTGGCTTAATAGGAAAGATTATAAAGAGAAGATGGAGAAAAGAGAATCTGGATGGACAGCAAGGAATTTTCAAGGCTGGGAAATTAAAAAAATGAAATACTTTCTAATCTCAGCTGCAGGAATGGTGCCTGCAAAGTGAGATACAGCAAAGTGGGAATTAACTCCTTCAAAAGATAAAGAGTAAAGCCCAGCTCTTGGCTTGCTTGAAGCTGACCTGATAAAAGATTCAATTTTTTAAAGGAGTTTATGGTGGAAATCAAGGCTGCACCTGCAAAGAGAAAGACTCAAGGCAGCACCAGGAGCAAGGCAGGAGCAGGCAGGGGGAAAAGGGAGATTACACACCCTGTTTTATGTCCTGCATGCACTACAGAACTGCAGGAAAGCCCCGGTGCCCCCTCCCTCACAGGCAGGCAGCACTGTCTGCCATGCCCTGGCCGATGGCTGAGACACCCCAGTGAGTTTCATGAGCAGAGCCTTCCCTCCTGGCCAGAGCTGGTCCCAGGACAAGCAGCATCTCTGGGGTCTTACGTGCAGTCGGAGTGAAGGACACGGGCCGGGGGCCGCCGGGGTTGACGGGGGGCAGCGGTGGCATGTTGGGAGGAGAGGACCTGGACTGTATCTTCACTTCCACGGGCGATCCGGGCATCACTGGCACCCTCTTCTCACCAGCAACTGTACCAAGAGAAGGTGGCAAGGCTTAGTGACAGTCACTGACACGCATTTCCCCGCCCAGCACGCCAGGAACAGTTGCAGGGGTGAAGATAAGAGCTGGGGGAAGTCACGCAAGGCTCCCCCACGCTGCTCTGGAGGGCCCCGAGCTGGGGACAGGCACCCGGGGTCATGGCCGTGGTGTCTGGGCTCACCACCCCAGTCTCCTGACTCCATCTCCTCACCCTTCATACCCAAATAGGCTGTTCAGGGTTTCTGTCAATTTGCTTTGCCCCTGTTTCAGATCTCTCTGAGATCCCCAGATGTGCCCACACACACCTCGCTGAGCCTTTCCAGAGGAACCACAACCTCTGGGAGCCACACAAATAATCTGGGCTTGGGCTGTGCCAGAAGTGACTGGAATGGGCCTGGAGCTGTAGAGATGAGCTGATATCAGCTACTCAGCCCCACTCCTAGTGCAGTGTCTGGTGTGTAATCTATCACAGGCTCAATCTGCAGCTTCCTTTCCCATCCTTGAGGGATGTCCCAGCTCAGGGGAACAGTGTGACCACACTCCCAGCTCCAGTGGCTGGGATCAGCTTCACAAGACAAAAAAGGAAGAAACATCCTAATATAATTGAGGGATGGTTTGTTTTTTGTTTTTTTTGAGAGTGTGTTTTGGGGTATTTTTGGTTTTTAAAATGCAGACAACTCGGAAGACAAAGCCTAATGATCTCCAAAGTGCAGCTCCTGTGGGAGCCAGTCCTGTTCCAGGGGTGCTCTGTATTGCACTGCCAGCATCTCCAGTGTCCATGACCCCAAAGAAATCACACTTCTGAGATGCTGTCCCTGCTCTTCAAGCTGCCCCTCCCCTCACTCAATTAACTCACTAACGAGATGTGAGCAGCTTGTCCCACCCAGGAACATGGCTGGGTCCCCAGCACGTCCAGCTGCACCCCAGCTCAGGCTGTGAGGGAACTCAGCTTCCACCCCTCCAGTGATCCAAGCTGGGCTTGGGACCATTATCATCTCATTTGTTATCCACAGTTCTTACCAGTGTCTGTCAGCTGCAAGAATCTCAGCTTTTGAGCCTGGGCAAAGCAATTAAATGATGCATTCCCATAGAGCGCTTAATAGGTGGCAAAACTCTGCACTGAAATACAACCCAAACCTGGTACTTCTCGACTCTCAACAACAAAAATGCTGCTTTCCAGAGCAGAGAAAACACAAACTGGCACCTGAGTCCTCGTGTTGCTGCCTGGGATCTGCTCTGTCAGCCCCAGCACCTGCTCTGCCACCGAGCTGCCTCATTTATTTTCCTTATGGCAAGTCATGGGGAATGCCAGCGAGGTAACAAATGAACTTCGTTATTCCCAGCATTTCTTTCTGCTGTTTGCAGGAAGGGGAAGCAGGGATGATACACACTGAAAATCCATGTTTTCCTGCCCTGTCAGTACAGGTGGAATAACTTGGGTTGGAATCGCTACAAAACCACGTCCCAGAACATTTGTGTCTTCATTTATCTAAGCCTGCTTTCAAGAAAAGGAAAAATATTCTAGGTTTTGCTTTCATGAAGTGGGGAGATACTGAAGCCATGGAAACTACTATTAATTTCAACATATAATAACTACATTAATCCCATATTGCAAACTACTGTACATGTGATCTAGCTTCCATACAATTGAACCCTGATGTGCAGACTGTCCCTGTCACTCCCATGCACAAATATGATATTCAGATTAATAACCATGCATTGATATAGGAACATGACATCAGTTATACATGTAGGTACCTATTCCAGCAGGTGAGTTTATCAGCAAGAACAGGGAAAACCCCTTTTCTCTCCTCTCTAAATAAATGCATCAAAACAGTGAGATTTTGTACACAAAGTGAGGTTTATTTCTACCACAAAAAGTCTGAGTTCCCTCACCCAGGCAAGGAAGGGACACATTGCTAAATGACCCAATTTTTTCTATCAAAACAGCACTACCTGTGCCTCTCCAGCACTGGGTGCCAGCTGCCTGGTGGCCATCCAAGGACCCACTGTCACCCACCTGCCTCCTCTCCTTCTCCCTGTTCCCATGAAACCCCCCTTCCCAGGTGTACATGGCCAACCTGATATTGCCATGCTCTGGAGAGCATGAAATCCTTCAGTTTTCTCCTATTCCTTCCTAAAATGTTCCTAGGGCACATTAAGAAAGCAGAACTAATTTGGTTAATTTACAGGGAAGGAGATAAATTTTGCATAGGATTTATAACCCCAAAATAAAACCAGCTACTGTGTGAGACACCAAAACTGAAGCCCACAAGAAGCCAACACCTTCCTTTCCAAGCCCACTCCAACAGACAAGAAGCAAACAGGATTGTTAAATTTAAAAGCTTCCTGCTAATGACCTGGGGCATCTATAAATGCAGATAAAAACCATCTTTCTGAGGCTCTTCATTTTTAGCCTAAACATGTCCATTTAATGAGAATCAGCTGAGCAAACCAAGGGCTTGAGTCAGCCTTGAGTTGACCTGGGGCTAAAACTGAGCCAGTGAGCTGCTCCCTGGGGAAAGGCTGCCTTCCTGGTCTCATTCTTTCACTTCCACCACTCAGAAATATTTACTGGCTCAGAGCAGCTTTTCAGCACTGCCTCAGATACACAGGGAGGATGCAGAGATGCTCCTCAAAACGTGTGCAAGTCACTCAGCTGTGTCACTCACCTAAAGAGTCAAATGCCATCATAGATTTTGGATGACACTCTAACAAGAATGATGTCAGTGACTGAATGCTCCAAGCACCAGGTACCTGCCCAAACTGGAAACATTGCACTCTTTTCCTTCCAAACCTTACCTGGATTAGAAACACAAATGCTGTTGTTACTTCTCAAGCAGTGCCTGCAGGAGCAGGCCAGATGTGTTTATGGCACAACACTTTGGCTGCCAAATGTCCAAACTTTGCAGTGACACGTGCTCAGCTCTGCACCAGGACCTGCCCAGGGTGACCTGGGAAAACAATGTGAACACCTGGGTGGGAGAGCTGCCTTCCCAGTCTCAGACACACTGGAATTTCCCATGGGAAGATGACTCAGAGAAAAGAAAACCTGAAGAGACCTTGTTTTAGTCTTGGCTCCATGCAGGAGCTCCCTCCTCCCATCAGCAGCGGGTTGTGCAGAGCACATTTGACAGTGCTGAGTTCCAGATCTCAGCCTGGGCAGCTGCAGCCACAGACCTGTGCTCCTGCCCTAGATATTCCTGTGTCCCATTTAAGGAGCCCAGGTGTGCAAGAGACCAGAAAGCCCCAGAGCTGTGACTACACCTGGAGCCCTCCCTCCCTCCCCGTGCGCTGCAAGGCCCCGGCTTCATCTGCCTCCGCTCTGGCTGTCGGTGTGCAGCAGATTTCCTTCGCTGCTCCAGTTCCCATCCTGGCGTAACAAATTAAAAAGGAACATATGTCAGCATTAAGTGCAGCTGATGGTTTTCCTTTCTGGAGAGGAGAAAGAGCAAAGTGAGACAATGGGACAAGACACCAAGAGAAAATCTGGGGTCTCAAGTGATCCTCAGAGAGGTCCCACTCCTGCCCTCGCAGCTCTCCAACACCACAGCACATTGCAGAGGGGCAGTTTCAACACCAACTCCAGACAGGTCTCATCATATTTCTTTTCTTTAAAGAAGTCTTCCACCTATGGTGTTTAGTACAAAGAGAGTGTTGCTGTGATGAGTAACCTCAGCATTTACTTGCACTGTAAACTGTATAAAGAAGCTGCTTTATTAATCTCTTTATGCCTGTGGGCTTGGGAAAAGGCAGAAGAAAAGAAACAGCAACAAGTTAGGGAGTATCCCGAGTACATTGGAATTTAAATTAATCCTTAAATTCCTTTGGCAATTAGAGAATAAACTAAATGATGAAAAAGAAGTTAAAACTGTGCATGAGGAGAACTAGATGTTACCTTTCCCAAAAAAAGCTAGATAAGGAACTGGAGAAGAGTGAAAGTGAAGCACACAGACACAAATGGTCTCCTCTTTATCCTCTTCCCAAAGTTCAAAATATAATTCAAGGCAGTATCAGGAGGTGCCCCACTCTGCTCAAGAAAAAGCCTTGATCTAGATTTCCTGGCAGAGCCATGGATTTGCTGAGTCCAAGGGAAGAGAGGGAGAGCCACTGCTACAGAGCAGAAAATGGAGCTGCTTTACATGAATTTCCACTGCAGTGTCTGCATGGGCACAATTTAATCCAGCCACCTCCCTGAGTGGTATCTTCAAGCCATTCCTGCTGCATGGGTATGATTACCCTTGATTCCATGGCACAAGAGTTAAGGAGGAAGGATGGACCTGCCTGCCAAAGGATTTGGGAGCTCTCATTTGTAAATAAGCTGCAAAGAGTCAGAACTGTGTCTCACCAACCCATGTGCCAGACTCAAGCTCTCCAGCTTTCTGTAGAAGTCAAACCATAAAAAATCTTGGGAAAAATAAGAGAAAACCACATGAAACATGAAACAGCCGTGCAACACTGGCAGCTATGCCCAGGTAAGGCTTTGCTTTTCCCTTTGGCAGCTTGCAGGACAAGAGAACAGGCTCAAAATCAGACCTTGTCAAGGCTTTTACCACTAAGTGGTTACATTGCAAACCTGTAAATTAACAAAAGTATTTTTGAGTAAAAAGCTGTGTACAAGGGTTTTTTCCCAGTGGTCTGGTCTCAGGAGGGAAAGCATGTAATGATTTCAGACAGAAAGAAGAGGTTTAATCAAAGCAGATGTCTTCAACTTTCATCTGAAACAGGCAGAACATATTCATAACCTAAAAAGCTTCTCCTCACCCCAAAAAGTTAAAAGCCCCAAATTCATACCTGCCTCTTGAGAGCAAGGGACTGGAGAACTGTCCCAGTAACAACAGCCAAGGTCAGGTCCAGCAGGAGAAATTCTTTGGTCACACACGAGCCAAGTCTGAGTTTATTCCAGAGCCAGTGGACAGACACCCTAAAGGTGATCCAGCCCATCCCAAAACATCCCTCAAAGCAAGGGAGATCAGCCACACCTCTCCTTCCACTAGCCCTGACACCTGGGTGAGCACTCATCACATCGCCTACAGCCACCAAAACAACCCCTTCCTACAAACAGTCCTCGGAAGTTTTCCCCACGTTTACACGGATCAGAGTCCCTGGTTTTCGATAAAGCAACCCCAAACTTGGCTAAGCAGATAGAGAGACCATTGCAAAGAGGGAAACGAAGGAGGGACAGACCTTTAACAGCCTCCTCTGACCCAAACTGCTCTGTAAGTCCACAAGCAGCTCCACGCCCCACGCTGGAGGCCAGGCCAGGGAAATGCCCAAGCCCAGGCACGGCAGCCCTGACGTCCCCAGCGAGGAGGACGTGCTGCAGTTGGCTCGTCACAGGGTCCCTGTTGATCGTCTGGATGCAGACGAGAGGCAGCATCAGTGTAACCTGACCTGATAATGTAAATAGGGTGAAATGAAATATGGTTCGCCACCTCCCCAGCTTTGGCGAATGTTTATTTTGAATAACATGCTTATCTGCTCCAACTGCTCACCATCTGTTTTCAGTCTCCACCAAGCTAATATTTTTCACATTTAGGAACTGAGAAATGGGAAGAATTACATTTAAATTTTATTAACATCTTTCCTCTGCTCCAAGGTTGCCTTTCCCTCCCCTTGATGGCTCTAAGCCATCTGTAGAGCACCTTTGCAGTTCTCCAAGGCATGCAGATGAGAGGTGATCGACATGCAAAGCAACAGCAACATTACTCAGGCTTCCAGAAGATGCCATTTACCGCTTCTCCACTGCTATTCCCTCCCTCACCTGCTTCCAGACAGCTTCCCCCAAGCTCAAACTCAAATCACTTCATCAAGGGAAAAGTAATATTTTATCTTTTTGCAGCATTGCTGCATCAAAAAGCGATGGAGGGGGAAGACTGAAGATAAGCATCAGGAACAAGGCAGCCAATACAGCAGCTTTCAGAAAAAAAGGGATGGTTGGGTCTGTCCCAGTTTGGAGGAGAGTGAGACACTGGGAGGTCTGTAGCCAAGACGACTTCTCTCTACAAATATTGACATTTGTTTGCTTGTGGGGTGGTTTCTAGAGGTCTTTCTTTGCTTGAGTCAACAAAAGGTGATTTACAGCCAGCACTGGGGGACATGAGTGTGTGGCATAACCAGGTCACCAGCAAGGGCTGGTCACACGAGGTCCCTCTCCATCCTCCTCCCTCCATGCCATGGAGCTGGCCAAGATGCTACTACAGCATCAGTGGCAGTGGGTAACTCATGCCACTGTACAGATATTTCCTCCACCCCATGTGATCAGCCTATTTTTACCCTGTTTAGCTGTGTTTTATGGCACATCCCAGCTCCTGAGCTGTAAGATGCTGTGGGAGTGGAGAGGACTCGGCCCCTCTCAGGAGAGCCTTGCATCACACAGGAGGGAGCTGCTGAGCCTGGGATAGGCATTTTATAAATCAAAAATAAACGCGTGTATCTCCATTGCCATCTAGTCCTCTCCCACACACAGCTGTTTCACTTTAAATCTCAATTCAATGTGAAACTCAGATAGAAGAACTTGAAAGAGCAAAGTATGTTATCGTTCACAAGCAGTCCAGAAAGCAGTTAATAAGGGAAATAAGATTAATAATTTATTCCTGAAGGCAGACTGCAGATCTTTATCCATCCTGCCCTTCAGTGATTTTTATAAAATCCTATTAATGTGCCTGGCTCTCCGAACTCGGCGGTAGCACAGGTTGGATTTCGGAGCAGTTCCCAGCCAGACAAGGCGGCTGCAGCTCCAGCTCTGCCATGTCAGAGCACAAACCTGCCTGCATGGCATTCCTGCCTCCTGAGCTCTGCTTTCCTCTGGGGCCACACTCAGGCCAGGACCAAACCCTGGGTGTGGGATTCACCCCACAAACCATCACATCCAACACGGCCCAGAGCTGTTGTACATCAAGCCCCCAAATTCTGGTCATGTCACTTCTACAGGAACACAAACCAACCCCGCTCTCCTGCTCTCCTTCCCATGAAGGAGGCAGGGAATAGTTACCCTGACAGCCATTTCCACCCAGGAGCTGTTGCTGCTCTAGCCACCACACCACACCTTCCCACACCGCTAGCATCCCTACAAATAAATGTTGGAGACCCTAAGTTCATCCCTTGATGTCCCTGGCAGCAGCTTTTGCTCATCACTGTCTCAAAGGGATGCTGTGAGCTGTGCCAGGGAGCCCGTGGTGCCCCGGGGCATGGAACCATCCTCATCCTCACCAGCTCATCACAGACAGCCACCCTGGAGGGAAGCATGCACTCCTGGAATATAGCCCAGGAGAATACATTCCTGGAACCCAAGGCCTGCAATGCAGTTTTAGGATAGGAAGCTATCCTAAAAGGGACTGAGGGGAGTGACGTGGCCTCCCCAAACCACCCCTTCGGCTGGGTTATAACCTGGGACAGGACACTTGTTCAGCAAAGCCAGAGTTGTTCACTAATTCATTTCCTTAGTTACTGCTAAGTATTTTGGTAATTTTTCATTAATTCCTTCTTCCATTTAACATTACAGAATCAAGACTAGTTTTTTTTTTTTTAAATCACCCACTCCTGTAACAATATTAAGAAATATTTCCTCCTCCACATTATTTACTCCTTGGGCTAAAGCGCTCAAGAATGAAAAATGAAAGCAGTTACAGATATCAAACAGGCAATTATCACAATCATGGCAAAAAAATTAGTTCTTAAAAGTCTAAGGCTGCTGCACTGCTCTCCAAAGCCTCTGACTTGGAGCAGAACAACGGTGGCGGGAGCAAAGTTTCCAGATGGGAACATCTGTGTCTCATTTGCCGCAGGGAAGAAAACACCAGGAAGATTAACGGCTCCTGGGGCTGGTGGAGCCCAGACACAACACGTACAGAAGGGATACCATGGAGAAAGGCTTGGAGCAACAGCCTGCTAGCAAAGATTGGGCTTTTTTATTTAATGATTATTTTGCGGCGCTTCTGCCCGTGGGGAAATGAGGTGTTGGGGCAAAAGAGTTTGGGTTTTACTCGTAAATGCTGTGTAGAGTGGAAGTAAGAATTGAGTTAATTATACTTGTATTAAAAAGAATTAAATAAAAGCAGCACTTTTACCATCTCAGCTCCTTTCTAGATAGAAAAAATTATTTTAAGAGTTGGCTTTAAGGGGTTACACTCCCCAAAGGTCTGAAATTGCTCCCTGTGCCCAGAGCATCAAGGCTATGGATTCGCCCCTCTGGGGTCCAGTGAACACCAGTTTTACACCAGAGAGTAAGAAGTGATCCAACAAGTGGGAAACTCATGGCTGAGTGACCAAGTCTCCCCTGGCAAAAGCCTGTTCCCCTTAGGAGCATTCCTTAAATTCTGCCACAGTTTAGGGACCACATTTCCGAAGGTGGGCAGGCGTATAACCCACAGGTTATACAGAACAACTCAACACTGTAATTTTGAGAGTGCAAATCTGTTTTTCATTCTGCTTAGGCTAAACACCATGGAGTAAATAAAGCTGGAACTGTTGTACCTGTAAAATTTTGGGAGGTCCAAAAGAGGGGAAACACAGTGAAACAAACTCTAAGTTCAGAAAGCATTTTCCACCTTAACAGAGTCTTCGAGACAGCCTTTAGGACATGATTTTATCTAGCCCTCATAAATCCTTTTAAAACATGGATTGCTGGCTATTTAACAAGCAGCTCCACCCTTCTCCTGCTCTCCAGATGAAACACATTCACACTGGGCTCCATTTTGTTCCCTCCTTCTCCAACCCAGCAGTACCAGCAAAGCAGCAGAGCCTGGGGAACCGTGGTTAATTGGCATCCTCTAATTACTAATTAGCTCCAAGGGGCTCTCTGCAGCTCCAAACAGTCAATAAGAATGCATCCACCAATTTAAACAGGCTTGGGAAAAGCAGAGCTGCCGGAGCAGGCTCCTAGGAGTGACCCAAGGAACTGCACAGGGAACCCACAGCTCCCCATGGAGGATCCAGCACAGATCCACCACCACTGCTGGGCTTCTCAGGAAGGAGTCTGGAGAAGCCTCAGGGAGGGTTACAGGGTTCTCTCATCCAGGGGGAGCATTCCCAGGGGCTTCTGGCTGCTCTGCAGCTTCTCCTGTACAAGAACCTCTCACACAGATGCTGCAACCAGAGGTGTCTGAGCAGCGTTTGTGGTTTAAACATCCATCATAAGAGATTTAAGCCACAAATTCATCCCACCACCACTCCACAAACTCCATTTAGGACTCTGAGCCTCCTCAGTGCCTGTCTTTACCCTTTACCAGAAGAGCTGAGGAAAGGGCAATGTGCACAGTGCAGATCCCAGCAGGAGCCAACAGCTGCTGGCACAGCACAGGCAGCGAGGCCACAGCTCCCACTCTGCACCCTGCCCTTCTCCCTGCTGAGCTGCTCCAGGAAATCCAGGTGAGCACTGCAGGTCTGGCATTCCCATGGCTTCCCCAGGAGAACCCCCTTCCCAGGGGAATCCTGCAGCTTCTGCACTGTCTGGTTCACCCCAAAAGTGACGGTCACCAGGTCAGCGAGCCTCCTTCTCCACTGCCTTGTGTTTTATATCCCAGCTCTCAGTTTCAGTAGGAAGAGTTGGGGAAAAGGAGGACGTTTTCTAGCCAATCCCATAAGAAATTTAGGAGGTGCTGAGATGGATGCTGTTTCTGGGTCAGGACAGTGAGCCCCTTTGCTGAAGGCTTCCCACCAGCAGTCCCTGCTGTGCTCACTGTGGGATGAATCCCTGCCTCTCCGAGGACAATCATTTTGGCTCTGAGAAAAGCAGCCCATCGAGCAGAGGCCACTGCACTGCCTGGCTGATTTTTAAACCCAAGCAGCTGAGGGTGGTGTGATACCCCTTATCACAGGGCCAGGTGAGCTCAGATCCCAATCCCACAGCTCCTGGCACTTCACGTCCTGCCCACCCCTGTGCCTCTGCTCCCATTTAGCTGCTGGGAATGAGTTTGGCCACATGCAGGACAAGCTCCTACAGAAATGTGCATGGTCTGTACAAAAGCTCCCACAAATAGTTAGGAGGGCAGCAAGGTTTACTCCAGTTTTTTGTCATCAGAGAACTCAGAAATCCTTCAGCCACAGTAGCTCCTTGGGGAGAGACAGCCTTGTCTGTGCAGATGTGTCCTTACCCCAGGCATCCCTGAGACTGGATTGGACCACAGTGATCCTGCCTCACCGGGTCCAACAAACACAGGCATTGTCCATGACTTGGACAGGTCCCCATCCCACACTGACACACCCCAGGGATCTGCACAGCAGGGCAGACACAGCCTGGAGCACCTCGGAAGTTCAAGCAACGCAAGGAAAAAGGGGAACAGCCTGAAAAAATCATTAAATCTTTCAAAAGAAAAGGATGAGTTCAAACCCACCTTAAAATCACCCAGTGACTGAAGATTTGGGAGCTTTAAAGCTGATTACTAAAGACACACAGGAGGAGTTTAAATTCAAGCTTGAAAACCATTTAAGAAGACATCCCTCCATGTTCCAAACCCTACTGCTTGATGGTTGGGTCCCAAACACTATAAATCAACCTTAAAATCAGCACTGACCTCAGGAAAGAACCAGTTCTGAGCAAATCTGGATTTCTTAGAGCATCACAAATATCACTGAGCACACAGGGACCTGGGCTAATGAGAGCAGGAGCAGCAGGTCTGGGGTTTAAGGGTAGGGGTATCCAGTGAGCAAAGAGTACTCCAAATGAGTAAAACACAAACTGGGATAAAAAAGTCTCTGCATACCAGGGAGACACAAAGCAGCAGTGCCAGCAGCTCAAACACCACTACCAATAACTGTAAATAACAGCAATTAAAAAAAGCAAGGTCACTTCTGAAAGAAGTGAGATCTCAAGGCAGAAAACCACATTTAATCCATAACAACCAACGTGACCGCAGAGAGGCACAAATAATACCAAGGACACCCAAAGCTATTACAAAACCCTATACTAAACTAGAAAATAAACAACAAAACTAACAATAAACCTGTTTGTTAAGCACAGACCAGGTAGAAATCCTGACCATCTGGAGAAGGAAGCAGTCCAGAATAGTCATAGTCAGAGGGGCCAGTTCAGATGAAAACAATGGTCATTTTAGCAGAAACAAAACAGAAACCAAATCCAGTGCAAAACAAACCACTAACCAAGTTCTACCACAAAATGAAGCAATCAAGGAAGGATACAGAAAAACATCCCCCTTGGGTCCCTGAAGTCATACCATTTCCAAATATAAAGCAGAGTCCAACACAGTCTCCCTTCTCCAGATGGAGGCTGAAGAGCAGGAGCTCGCCACTGCCAGCCAGCTCCAGGGCTAAAGCTCCACCAGACTTCATCCAAAACTGGGCAAGTTGTCCAAGAAATCAAGGAGGAACTTGGGAAAGATTTGGGAAATCTCTTTCATCCTCATTATTTACAACCTCCTGCAAGTGCCAGAGGGGACTCCATCCCTCTGCCAGCGCCTTCAGGGAAGGGTCAGAGCAGGGAGCAGACTCTGCTCTGTGGGACAAGAGGAACAGGCAGGAGCTGATGCCCAGGAAGTTCCACCTGAACATGAAACACCTCTTCACTGTGTGGGATAACTCAGGGAGGGCAAATACCTCCCTCACTGGAGGTATTCCAGAAGTGTCTGGACACAACCCTGTGCCACATGCTCTGGGATGACCCAGCTGGAGCAGGGATGTGGGAGCAGAGGCCCTGCTGTGGTCCCTTCCAACCAGACCCACCCTGAGACTGTGTGACCAGGAGTGTCCCTTGCCCCAGAGCCAGGGTGGCTTTCCCAGGCAGCCCTGGCACGGTGCTGGCAGTGCTGCCCATGCCAACACCCCTCTCACTGGCCTGCTGATATTGCTGAGGTAGCCAAGCCCCACTAATGAGTCCCCAGCTCTGTGGAGAGCTCACTTCATTCACTTGGGCGCTAAGTGCATTCAGTGCTGCCCAGCTAATAGTCCCTGCCATCAATGGCACACACAGGAGCCCTGCCAAGATGACAATTCTGCCTCTTAAAAACACTCCTCACACTGCTACACAAATGGCTCTTCCTCTGTGCCCCAAGCCAGACCAGCCTGTGGGGAATTTCCACCATCCCCCGGAGCTGGAAGCACAGGAGGACACATTTAGGGGTGTGTTTTGGAGGGGTGTAGGGGTAAGAGGTGTCCCTACACACCTGGACCCCACGAGCCAGCACTGCCTGCAGAGTCCAGGCACAGAGAGATCAGGATGGACAGGAGAAACATCAAAGTTCACTATTTAGAATCATGGAATGGCTTGAGCTGGATGGGACCTTAAAGATGGATCTGTTCCAAACCCCTGAATGCCTTCCACCAGACCAAGTTACTCCAAGCCCTGTCCAACTGGAACATGAACACTGCCAGGGATGGAGGATCCACAACTTCTTGGTCTGCACCCAGCAGAGATGGATGGACAGCAGTGACTGTTTCTGCTGTGCCTCCTTCCCCTCCCTCTCGTGGGCAGCAGAGGTGGAGAATTTCCATGGATAACCTCAGGAGATTCAGTGATGCAGGGACTGGAGAGTGAAGGCTGGCTCAGCTGCTGCTGCACTTGCTTTCAACCCATCACACAGCATCACAGCACAGACAAGCCTTTCCAATTCACCATTCTTAGGGCTGTCCTCAAGCAGTTGCCAGTAACCTGCATTAACCTGCTCCCCATCAGCTGGAGCACAGGGGAAAACAAAACCACAAAAAGGTCAATTGTCAAAATTGTGAGACCAGAGCACAAAACAACCCAGCAAACCCCCAAGTTTGTTTTAAACTGCCCTTTTCCTCCCCTGGCCACAGCAAAGCCTGTGACACAGTGCCTATAAATTTCCTTTAATGATGCAGCAGTGAGGCAGAGCCCCATCTGTGCCTGGGCACAGGTGAGACTTTTCACTATCGTGTAAGTGCAGGCTGCCTTTCAATTACACTCAGCAGCCCATTAGGCAAATTAGATTTGCATATGAGAGGATAACTAGAAAGTCAAGAAATAGGCCCTGAAGGAAAATACATTCTGTAAGCTACATGTCCCTGGGAAGATGTGGACAGGGAGTTTGCTGTTCAACCCTTTAGGGCTACTTTAGGTTTTCATGGTGTTCGGGTTCCTCTCAGCGCTGGCGTGGGTTTGAGGACAGCCTCTCCACCAGGCAGAACTGCAGCCAGACAAAGACATCTGTGTTCCCTGCATCCCCACCTCCCTAAAAAGATGTCCATTTCTGCAGGGCTTTGCATCATTTACAAGTTCTGCCTTGCAGTATGCTGGAAAGGAGATTAAAATATTATAGGTGTGAGAAAATTTCAACTGATTCCACCTGGGTTTCAATAATACTTCACTGAACTACAGAATTATTTCCAGCACCCTAAGAAGGTCCAGAGGGACATGATACCCAGTGGTATGGCATTACACAGGTGTCCCATGTCACTGAGGACACTCTTGTGGACTAAACAGTTCTGCTCAGGTGATCCTAAAGAATTCATCCGCCTGCACACACTTTTTTTTTTTCCTGGTGAGTGTATGCAAAACAGAGACAACCTAGCTCATCTCCCAGAATCCAGATGGCACTTGCAAACCTTGTCTGTGTATCAAATGTTGTTTTTTAGATCAAGTGTCCCTGGTTGACAACACAGAACTTCACGATGCTATCTTTAGAGAGGCTTCTCTGCAAAGAAACACCCTTGGAGCATACGTTGCAGGAATATGCTAATGTGGCAGGGTGTTTTCAGCGACCACAAATGGATCTGTTCCTGGGAGCTCAGACACCCCACAACAAGCTGAGACTGGCTGGAGATGAAGGGTCACCCAGGCCCTATGGAAAAAATGCACCAACAAGTTAAAAATCTCAGAGGAAGGTTAAATTATACCACTGGAGAGATGCAGGATGAGCTCACATCAAGTGCACTCGCACACAAATTATGATTACTAAAAAACCCTACTAAATGAGTGAGGACAGCTCAAAACAGACAGCAAAATCCAAGACTTTCAATTCCTTGACTTCTCCTACAAGTTTAGAGACTCTTACCCTATTTCCTGTTCAGCTAAGTGCAAGGATCTTATAAAAACCCAATGATTTTTCTTCCTCAAGGTCTTCACTTCCTCCTCCACATTTCATGCAAAGATAAAAGCAGCACATGCAAAGTAAAAAAAAAAAATCTTTAAAACCAGCCCATTAATAAACAACAAAACTATACAAAACTTGCAATTTTACATATTCCTGAGACAGTCATGTTACCTTCAATGAAAAAAAATGGTGGCAGATGTTAAAAGAAAACATCAGGACCCCCCCAAAAAACCCACCCTGAGTTGTTTTCTATTCTCCTCAGCTCCAAGAACAAGAATCATCACCTGCATGTGAAAAAGCATGAAAAAACCCTGACTTAAACACACTCCCCACTAAGCAGCAAAATGGCCTAACAAAAAAAACCAAGAAAAAACAAAGAAAGCTGCAGAAACAGGTTATGGTACAGCTCAACCCTGGGATCAGAAGGTGACACCAACAGCACCGAGGTGGCAGAAATAACCCCTTGCGCCGCTGCTGAAAAGAACATTTCAGAACAGTGACATCAGGTAAAGCAGCAGCTTTTGAAAAAAGAAAGTGATCCAGGAGGTAGCTCCTTCCATATTGCAGGCGCTCACAGTAAACACCATATGGCCTGTTAATTTAATTAGGGAGAAGAAACCCCCTAAGTTTGAGATTTGACTTTGAAGGGTTTAAAACGAGTCTGAGGAAAATCGCTCGAGATATTCCATGAGGTTGCTTTGCCTCCTTCATCCACCTTGTGACTGCTGTACCTGGTACCAGGGAGTACCTGGTGGCTCTCCCCAGGCTGCACAGCACCTCTAAGAGCTGGAATTTTTTCAGAAGTTCACCACCTTCCCCACCCCTGCACCTGCACCAATGCTTCCCAGGAAGATCTGGGTGGTCCATGCCAGGCAGCCAAGCCAGGAGAGGTCTGGATCAGGAAGGAGGGATGTGCAGTAAATAAACCAAGAAGTTCACCTGAACACATCTTCTCAGATAGCAACCACAATTTTTATTTTAAATCCTCAATCTACACTGGCAGGTCCCACCTGTCAAAGGGAGGATGGAACTCTTGGTGAAGGTCAATGTGACAAATGGTGGAGCACCAATGCCAAGACACAAAGGCAAGTCCACTCCCCATCCCTAAATAAGTTTACATCTGTAATCTTGAGATCAACCAACCAAACTCCAGCTGTCCCTAAAGACTTTTGTATCTGAGCAAAGTCTCAAGTGCAGTGTCTAATTCCAGACTAGCCATGAGATTCTGCTGAATATTTATAATGCACAGTGACATTTTATATCTTCCATGTCTCTTTGAGCAGAGAGGGACATCTCTAGGATCATTTCCAGCTAGAGGTTTGCTCTCCTGCATCTGCACCACGATGGGACACTGCAGCACCACTGCCACGCTGTGCAGGTGTCTGCACAAACTGCTCAGTGATTCTCCAGCAGGAACAAGAGAGATCTTGTGCAAGTGGCTGCTGGGGCACCACCGAGAACACAAAGACACAAAAGGGGATGATTTCCTGAGGAACAGCCTCCCAAGCTGTAACAGCTGAGGTTTATGAAGCTCTGGTAAGCTCTCACCCTCAGCAGCCCCACGAGGCCCAGGCAGCTGCAGGAACATCTCTGTGGTGCTCCAAGGACCACCATCCCCTCACGAGCTGCCCTGCCAGGAGCCCCCAGCACAAACCTCACCAGCACAACCTTTAGGGCTCCCAACTGGGCAAGGGAAACCCAAGAGAGGTGTGACTGACCCACCTCAGCCCTGGGACAGGGCTTTGGCACCCAGGCTGCTGGGGCAGGGGCACAGAGGGAAGCTCTGCCTGATGCCTCCAGCGTGGGCACGAGCTGCCAGGCTCCTCTGTTCCTGCCTGGCACAAAGTAGGTCAGGGCTGCGTGGGCCGATCCCACGTCACAGGACGTGACCCACCTGTGCTCCCCACCGGAGATGCTCCGTGCATTTCCCAGGTAGGGCAGCAAGGGATGCTCCCTCCCTCCCTCCCCTTACCAACTGCAGCCCATCTTGTCTCCAGGAAAACCCAGGATGCTCCATGGCAGCACCACCCCAGGGGATATTTTGGGAGTTTTGGACTTTCATGGAACCTGCTGCCCCGTAGATAAATTGTACCAGGAGAAAATCACATTGTTCCTAGAAATGTGTAACCTCAGTTGGCATGGAGTTTCTCCTTGGCTCCTCTCAACAGCTGACTACGGTCACAAATTAACATCCTACTTGCTTAATTATGTTTTCCTTTTCTATCCAGACCCAGGCTGGGATCTGTGTGTCCCTTTAATAGGTGTGTCACAGCAGCATGCCCATTTTCTAGTTAAAAAAAAACAAACAAAAAAGCCAGAAAACAATCCCAAACCCAAATAACAAAACATCTGAAGCCAGCAGACTTCTTCCTGCTAGCAAGGAAACCTCCTCTCAGGACACTGCAAAGATTTAATTTACTACCAATTGCCCTCTGGTTATTTTACATTTATGGGGTGGGGGCTGAAGAAAGGAAGAAAGCAGAGAGGGTGTAATTAGCTTTGCTTGTAAAATGTTCATCCCAGTTGTAACAGCAACTGGAGCCTATCGGGGGCTTAATAGATTTCAGGGTTTTGTTGAAGCTGAAGGGTCTGTGTGGGGTGGGAATAAAAAAAAAAGGGGGGGAAAAATATTAAAAAAAAAATCAATAAGTGGCTCCTACATCTTGCCACAGCCCCATATGGAAGTAATCAAGCACAAGGGTGGCAGCTGGGGCCAATAACAGTCACCTGCAGTTGAGGGACGTGGGGGTTTGGGATGGGTTTTTAATGCTAATTTGCTGGCGGAACAATGCGGGCGCGGGCTCAATGGGAACAATGGCTGCACCTGGCGCCGCGGGCAGCGCACGGATGGGGCCGGCACATCTGTTCGCACAATGCCCGCTCCCCCCGCAGCCTGCAACAGGTCCGAGCTGCAGCCTTCCTCAGCCACCCCTCCGGGACGCTTAGCAGCACTTTCCAGCGTTTTTTGGGTTTTTTGTTTTTTTTTTTTGGTGGAAGGGATGGTTAGGCGGCATCCCGCCGGCAGGTTGCGGCATCTCGCTGCCAGGGACGAGGCGAGGAAGGAAAACTGGCTCTTGGCTTTGAAGATCTGCAAGTGGTGGTTCTTCTACACGGTCTTCTGGCCACCTGTGAATGTTCTCCTTCAATACCCCAAGTCCTGCTGCAGCCAGCAGAGATGGGAATCCCTCGGCCGGGAGCACGCCGAGGAAATTCAATACGCCTTATTCTAAAACCTTAAGCTTAGCTTACAAAAATGCCACTGCCCGGCTCAATAAAAGGCATGATAGTTACACTTTAAAATGCTTTGAAACCTCTGAAATCGCTATTGTCCTGTCGGACGCGAGCTGCTGACACACAAAGCCGTGCTAAGGTCAAGGTCCTGCTTCAGAAAATTGCTTGCAGACCCAGGAACTGAACCCAAGCCTCTCCGTGCTGCACTTTAACTGTGGGATCACCGCTCACCATTTCTTCCTGGCTCCTGCTCCCACTCTAAACAAAGGTTTTTCCAGCCATTCCCTGAACGCTGCATGAATTAAGGCAGTCTCCATCATAAAAATAAAAGTTGAACAGACTCCCAGAGACCTGCAGTGACGCTGCCTCCAGGGACTGCTCCGGAGTGTCTGTCGAAACACATTTCATACCTAGCTCCTAACAAGCAATCAGATATGGAAATAGTCATTAGATAAAGGCAAGCTTAAGATCCAGCCCAGAACAAGTAGGGATAAGCCAGCTCTTAGAATGGGAAAAAACCCAACAGGCAACAGATTATGACCATCTCCTGCTCAGATTTAAAAACTAGCCAGCATTGACTTAAATCTGCTGCATGTGCCCAAGTCCTCAAATGACTGTTCAGCTCCCCAGCTATACTATAAACATCACACATACACGTCAAACAAATCTTGTTTTTTGTCCAAACCTTAAAAAAAAACAGATCTGGAGAAAACAAGAAGCCACCTGGCTCCCCCATCCCGTCCCATAACCGTGGGAGAGCGCTGCCTCCCGCTAAATGTTGCTGCTGGTTCCTGCATTTATGGGTCAGTTCGGGGACTGGAGGGCTGATTGACATGAAAGCTCAGCTCCTGCAGTCAAACCACACAAACCTGTCAAACCAGTGATAACCTCTACAAGCCAAAATCCACCGTGGGCAACGCCAGACAAAGCTCTGTGAAGCAGCAGTAAAATCATTTGGGACTCGCGCTCCATGCGACAGGCGAGGCAGCGTTAAGTGAAACCCTGCTCTCTTGGGGACACTGGTCCTGTTAGACTGAGAATAAACCAGAAAATAACCCAAACCCAACAGCCTGACCCAGGGTTCACGTGAGCAAAGCTCCCTTTGCTCTGGCGGGTTTAAACAAGCCTCTGCAACACCGGCAGATGCAAGTTGCAAAAATAGCAGCATCTTGGAAGTGAGCAGGGGCTGTGGCTCCAGTCCCTGGGCAGAGCAGAGCCTGGCTTGGCAGCACTGGTTTGGCCTTTTCACTATTAAATGGAGTTTCTGCTATTTTCCTCAGGGCATTCCCTGTGTAATAGAGTTCTCAGATTAACGATTTATTCTCCTTGCCTTCAGCAATTCTGCTCCTTCCTCAAACCCTTCAAATCCTTCCCTTGGCTTAGCTGCACTTTCCTGTTGGCAGTACTTGCTCAAACTGCCTTTGCTTTACTCCTTTCTCCTTGCTTCCCACACTGGAGTCTCTGAGATTTGCATTATTTGTGTGTTTCTCTAACTGCTGGAGGTGCTGGGCTACCTGCCTGTGAAGGGCACTCAGTCACTTCAGTGAAGTCTAGGTAGCTCCAAAAATAAGACTAAACATCTTTTTTTATATTAATAGTGAAAAACCATGTCAGCCAGCAGACAATAGTGGCGGGGAAAAAAGTGTCTGCACTCGGATGTCCTGCACCATTTCTATAAAATTATTAGGACTGGCAACAGTTTCAAGCCACCCTCTTCCTCAAAATACAACCACACTCTCATCTAAGCACTCAGCTCATCAGGCACCCTAGATCCTTTTTAAAAATAAAGGAGCCTGAGGAAAAAAAGAAAGTTTCCTGCGGGGCTTGAGCAAGACTGTACCAAATTAGATGTTTAATGGCCAAATTGTGCTGCCCTGATGCCGGCAGAACTTCCGTTTGCTTAATCAGGGCTCGACCTGCAAGGAGACCGCAGGAGGAGCTGCTCCTACACCCTGCACTGCCCTCACAAATCCGGGAAGTGTCCAGGAGAGCAGCAGTACAGGAGCACAGCTCTTTGCTCCCAGATATTATCCCATAATATCCTAGATATTATGGCTTTGCTGGACACTTTTGGGGTTTCAAACTGCTTCGTGCTGGTGCACTTTGAGGCACTGAAGTGCATGCACTCCTCTGCCTCCTCTCCAGGGACACACAGGAGGTGTTTGGTGAGTCTCTAGAAGCAGATTTGTAATACCCAGTATTTTTAAAAGCCTCTACCCAAATTCTTGCATGCTGCAAAAGAAGGAAAACCTTAAGGTGGCTCATGGAGTGGCCAAACTGGCCGAGCACAGATCTGCAGCCCAAGCACACTGCCAAGGAGCCCAGCCAGGCTCTCCCTCAGGAAAACCCATCATTTGGCATGTTTAAAGCTAGCCTGGACAAAGCAACATCAAAGGGAATCATCCTGCACCAGGCAGCCCAGCAAATATTCCTCTCTTTCTTTTTCCAGCCTCACAACAAGCGATGCTCAGCCACATTTCAGCTCCCCAAACTTTGAGTGCTGATTTTGGTGCATCTCCAGGGGCTGGGCAGGATTTCTCCAGCAAAATAAAACAGACTGAGAATCATTGCACAGGAGCTGAGTGGTGTAGGGGTCAGAAAAAGCAGGTAATATTTGGGGGGACAGCTTAAACATGCAGTAGATGGATCTTTACAAGCTACACCAGAGGGTCAGAGGACTAATTTCAACTGCTGAATCTTCCCAAAAGACAGGGAGGGGGGAAAAGGGCAGATTTAAACTAAATATGCAAGAACCAGGGATTACAATAGAAAAAGAAAAAATACAGCCTATCTACAGCCTGCCAGTGAGAATACATAGGGGAGGTGTGTTCTGCTATCACAAGATTGATCTGGGAGATTTAGATGCTGGGAGCATCAGTTGCTGCTCAAGGAGTGCAAAGACAAAAAGGGAGCAGCCTCTGCCACAATGCAGAGGAGCCCTGAAAACACGGGGAAAATTAAGGAAATTTGGGAGCCAATGGAAGGAATCCACCTCTGCAGTTTACCCCCCGCCCCCCCAGCTTCAATACCAGCATGCAGAAACCAGAGTAAGCCTAGGCACGGCAGAAAAACACGTTCTGCTAAAACACACAAAACCCTTCCTGCTTTGCCATTTCCCCAGAAAACACCAAATCCCAGCCCTCTGCTCATGGAGGGGGGGTGGGGGGGGAAGGAAAAAAAAAATAAAAAAAATAACCATTCCATAGCAACCCAGAACGAGCTGTACCGCAGCTCTCCTCAGAGAGAGTTTAGTGTTTTTTCAGCTGCAGAATCCTCGCATGCAGCCGGCTGGGCTATTGAAGTTTTCCCCAGCACTGCAGAGGACCGAGGCAAGGCTGGCAAAGCGCTGCGGCCGCTGCTCCCGGCCTCTCCCTGTACCTGATGCCGAGGTGGGGGCTCTCCCCAGCCCTCCTGCAACAGCCGAGGCGCTCCCCCAACCTTCCCGGCGGCTCCAGGGCTGAGCATCCCCCCGAGCATCCCCCCGAGCGCCGCTTAAAAATAATCCCAGTCCTTGCTTACCCTACCCAGCGAGGTTGCGAGGATCCAGCTGCTGTGCAATACACCTCGTTTCTTTCAAATAGAAAGAAAAGCGCTCTTCCTCCTCCTCCTCCTCCGCCGCCCGTGATCTTCGAGCGCAGCCGGAGCCCAGCCTGCCTTCTCCTTTCATTAGCTGGACATGTGTCAGGTCCCGCACATCTGCGATTTCTCACTGCCTGGAGCCGCCTGTCCGATTCCAGGGAAACACAGATGGATCCCAGATGGGAAGGTCCTGCCAAACAGACCAGCTCTCCACCTTGCCAGAATACCCAGCTTAGAGGCACACACCCTCGGCTCCCTGCCTGCTCCCTGCCTGCGCCGCGCTGCTGCCAGGCTGCTCGCCAGCTGATGTCACCAGGCACACACCTACCAGCGCCTCGCCGCCCGCCTGACATTAACTTGTTAAATACACCGAATTTGTTTATGGCCGGCAGCAACAGCCAGGCACAGGCAGGAGCAAAAGAAGCCGCCGCTCTCCCCAGAGCAGCCCTGCCTTGTGCGGCACCGGGGGCACAGCAGCCTCAGCCCGAGCCCTGCGATTTGGAAATCGGGATGAGCTGTTGGCTAAAGCGGCGGATTCATTTCCCGAAGGTTTCCCCATGCGCGTAAATCTTCGCCGCGAACTCCCCCCAACAAACCCGGTGCCGGAGTTTGCGGCGCTGGAAAGCTGGCATGTGTTAGCAATTAGAAGCAACAACAAGATAACAAGATACTGATGTTGCAAGGGTACCAAACGCGGACTGCAAAATTCAAAGGAAGAGCAATTAAATGTGTAACATACTACCCGGCTCGAAGAGGAAGTGTTAAAGGAAAACGTAAATCCGAAATGTTTTATACCGGGAGTAAACTCCAGCCGGGATGTCAGAGCAGCGAGGGAGGCTCGGAGCAGGAGCCCAGCGGGCATTTCCCCCCTGCCATGGGCACAGACCCCCCGGTAATGCGGCCAGGCTGCCGCTCCCCGAGGTGCGGAGTGAACAACACACATTAACTGGAGGCCCCTGACTAATCCCATCAGCCCGGCACCATTCACCGCCAGCCGGGCGCTGGGCAAACACGGATTTACACGGCAGCATTCCTGGCCATGTCCCGAGCGGGGACAGCCACCCCTGCAGCCTGCCCAAAGCACCCTGCTCCAGCATCCCACTGCCAGCTCCCGGCACTGCACCCCGGCAGGAGAGACAGCGTTCACATCCTGCCTGCACACCGTGTAAGACACACAATGTAAGAGCTCAGGAGGGATCCACCGCTCCAGTCCGTACAGCTGAGCAGCTTCAGGTCTTGATCCTTTCCAAATCTCTGCAGGCAACACCGCCTTTCTCTCCAGTTACTGTTTTTTGAGAACCAGGGACTTCAATGCTTTCCCAGCTCAGCAAACTAAGACCCTGCCACTGTCCAAGCTGGGGGATGCTGCTTTTTCACAAGTCCAAAAATCATACATGCCAAATTGTCCACAGCAGGCATGATGGGATAGTTACTTGTTCATAGCAAAATGTTCCTTTTTATGAAATTCCCAGTGCTCTGGCAGGCTACTGCTAACTGCTATAAACCTTCTGGAGGTACTGCCCCCCGGCATCTCACCTAACCCTTCACCCTGCCTTCTCTGCTGCTTATTCCTAATTAGTTTGAGGTACCTCTGCTTCCCTTTGGGAGGGGAAAAGGCTGTAAAGGGAGAAAACTGCTTTAAAGGAAGCATTAAAAAGCTTTCTGCAAGCAGGCACAGCATGAGATCCTGAACACAGCGGCCACCATCTCCTCCTGCAGAGGACAGGCCTCCCAGTACAGGCAGGATACTGCACAATAATAGGGCAGCGATTTGGGCAGGAGACTTTGGGTGCTGTAGGAGCACATGAAACTTCCCTGGCTGGGCAAACACATCACTTTGAGAAGAGCAGCCTGGCTGCAGGCAGAGGGGGCACAGGTTTACAGCAGCTCTCCCTCCTCCAAACCTCACCCAAGAGCAGCAATTCCACATGCTTCAGTTAGGAAAAAAGAAGTGAATTGCATTCAAGTATCAGCACACAAACATCTGGAGCATCCCACGAGATGCTCAGGCAGCAAAACAGGTTGGGAAGAGGCAGAGCCAACAGTGCCTCCCAGCACCCCCTTCCAGCACCCCAGTCCCCACTGGAGGGGCTGCAGGCAAAGGCACCTCAATAAAACATTTAAGTTCAGAAAGTTCAGCTCGCTGGGGCTTCTGACACTTCTGATGGAGGTTGCGCAAAATATTGAAGCTCTCAATATTTCATAAGCTGAGATGGAAAAACCATCTCTAAATTACACAGACAATGAAGGGAGGCACAACCCAAGCAGCTCCACCAACACCAGAACTAATAAAGTTATTTTCCTATGGACTTGCATCTCATGCTTGGCTCCCTGGCACCTCTCACTATGAGGTCCCCAACAGGAGCCGTCCCCGGCCGGGCCGTGGTGACAGCGGTGGCTCTCATGTGGATTCTCTGATGTCTTCTAAGCAAGCTCATGTTGCAGCTCTGTCCCCACTGGAGATGGTACCAGGCAGATGGATGCAGCCCTGTGCTCCCAGCATTAAGAATCCAGCATCAGACACAGCTGCTCCCTGTCCAGCCCTGTTCCAACATCTCCAAACCAGCCTGAAACTGGGCAGTGAACTCAAAAGCTGACTTAGGTCTGAGTGTGACAGAGGGGGGAATGCTGAATGATGAACAGCAGATGCTCCAGAGATGCAGCCTGGGAACTGTCAGGTCTTTGGGTCAAAGCCAGAAGAGAAGTACCCTCAGAAGGCACAGGGACAAGTTAGGGGGGCATTATGTGAAATAGGTAACCAGCACCAGGTGTTTCCTCGCCTCCTTTTTTAATCATATTTCAGCTTAACGACCTGAACGCCTCACACAAACAAAAGCTGTCCACAACTGTGACAACTGGGTTCTAACTACCCTTTGTCAACCCACAGCCAAATAAATCTCTTCAATGTTTTTACAACCTAAAGCACTTTGAAATGTCAAGAACTCAGGTCACTGGAAGTATTTTAAGTGTAGTTACAAGGACTTTTTAAACTTTTATGAAAAGGCACACAACTCTTTGTCACGGTTTCCACAGCCCAGTGTCTACCAAATTCCACCATTCTCAGGGGAGACATCCCCACTTCTTAACTAAGGAGACAGGAATATGCCAGACCTCATGGCTCACCACTGGAGTAAGGAAGATGGGTGTGTGCTTTTGGGTTCTCCAGGTATAAAAACTATGGACACCAGGGTGCCCTGAGTGGAAGTCATTGCCAAACCTCCTTTGAAAGGCTCGTGGATTGTGTCTCACACATGATCCATGTGCCTCAGCTCACCCAAACCGTGAGATATCCCTAAGCTCATTCCTGAGCTCACCACTGCCAGAGGCAGGTCTGTTAAGTATAGAACCACAAAATCCCACAGTAGTCTGGGCTGGAAAGGACTTTAAATCCCATCCCATTCCACCCCCTGCCATGGCAGGGACACCTTCCACTATCCCAGGTTGCTCCAAGTCCTGTCCATCCTGGCCTTGGACACTTCAGGGATCCAGGGGCAGCCCCAGCTTTTCTGGCCAACCTGTGCCAGGCCTCCAGGTTGCTCCAACCCACATCCAACCTGGGATGGGGAGTCCATGCACATGTCATCTACTGATCCCATCACTGCTCCCAACAGGTTTATCTGCTCCTAAATATGTGTTAAAGCAGATTTTGCAGCCCAGACATGACGAGCACAGCGGAAGGAAGCAGAACTGCAGGCAGCATGGGGAGAACTGCTTTCCCCAGCTCACCATGCTAATCTGCTTCTGCTTTCTTCTCCTGGGAATGTTCCATGGAAAGAACGATGCAAGCAAAGTTTGAACACTGGGAGCTATTGATACCTGCTGCTCAGTGTGGTTTCTGAGGAAAGCGAGGAAATCTGAAGAATTTTTCCAGTTTGCAGTGGAATTTTTATGCCTATCACAGCCCATTGCCACAGTGAGCACTAGAGACCCAAACTGCTTCTGATTTCTCTGCTATTCCACAGATATTTCATGATGTGCCTCGGCTTTATTTTTTGCCTGCTGTGTTCTTACCTCAAAAAGAAGCTTCACTTGAATTCAAGGCAACCCTGGAAAGCCTTTGCCTTTTTAAGTTGACCACTTTCCATCGCACAGAAAAATAAATCCAAATGCACTAAGGCAGCCAAAGCCATTTATCAGGCTAAGTAGAAACCGTAAATTCATGCTAACTGGAATCTGATGGAAACCAATTGGGATCCTCCTCCAGGCTCAGGTCTGGCAAGAAAGTCAAACATTTTATTGCCTTCTTTATGCCTTACAAGACAGTGGAGCCAAGAAGGGATTGCTCCCTTTGAAGTGATGCTGGTGGGGTTGCAAGGGACACTCAGTGACTTGAGTTCAAGCTCAACCCCCAAAACAGAGATCAGACCTCTCCATTCCTGGCAAATTTATCACATTTAACAAACATCCTCTTTTCAATACATCCATTATTTGAATTAGCACACGGCAGATTATGTTAACAAGCTTAATTTTTCACAGAATCATGGGGAAAGGTTTGAGTTGGAAGGGACCTTGAAGCTCATCTTGTTCCAGTCCCTGCCAGGGACACCTTCCACTTTCCCAGGCTGCTCCAATCCCTGTCCAGCCTGGCCTTGGGCACTTCCAGGGATCCAGGGGCAGCCCCAGCTGTTCTGGGCACCCTGTGCCAGGGCCCCACTGCCCTCACAGGGAACAATTCCATCCTAATCTCCTGTCTAACCCTGCCAATGCACACCCTCTTATCACTTCTAGGCCCTTGTCCAAAGTCTCTCTCCAGCTCTCTTGGAGCCCTGACAGGCACTGGAAAGGGCTCTAAGGTCTCCCTGGAACTTTCTCTTCTCCAGGCTGGACATCCCCAGCATTCCCAGCCTCTCCTCAAAGCAGAAGAGCTCCAACCCTCAACGAAATTTAAATCCAATCACATTTTGCCTCCTTCAGGAGTGAACATGAACAGTGTTTGGCTTTTGTGCCATTTCAATCTTGCTCAGAGAGGGGGAAAATCACATTAAAAGTTGGCCTTAACTGAGCTGGAAGAACTTTACACCCAGAACATCCACAATCAGCCATTGCCAAAAAATCCCCAAAACAATCAGGGGGAGTGAAGATGCAACAAGGAATTAAACACAACTTGAGGAAGTTACTGAATATACTCCTGGCTACCCCTTAAGGGAGGGGACACACATCACCTAAGCACATGGTGCTTTATTCCTGTGGCCACATATGTAAAGAAAAAAACATGCAGGAACTGATGTCCTATGCAAAAATATCCCCTCCAAAACAACAAACCAATTCCTAAATCTAACACCCTTGCTCTGATTAGAAATCCAAGCTTCTGTAGCTGTCACGGGTATTTAAACCAAACACAGAAATATGGAAAAAATGAGTAATCCTATTTGGAGAGAGTAAAATCCAGCCTGCAGAGGATTAATTCTAGTCCAACAGCCCTGCAGCTTGACAGTATTTTCCAGATCAACAGCAGTGCCGTTTGATTACAGAGATTTGTTCAAATACATACATCCACTCCCCTCCAATTGTCATTTTGGTGATTCTCAACTTCAGCTGCCCGACACACAGACCAGGAGCATTCCTGGCACTGGAAGCTGTGTGGATGGAGCTCTGCTGCAGCTCCCAGACACCTCTCCACTACTTCAGAAAACTCAATTTCCTGTCTAAATCTCAGAGCTCTGCCCCACTCCTTGCAGGACCATCCTCTTTAGCACCTGTTTATGGTGCAGACAAGCTTTGGAAGCTGAAATCCTCCCTTTTTCAGGTGAGATGGTGGCTTGAGAGCTGTGTCCTGGATCAGGCATCCTACTCGGGGCTCCCAGTGCTCCTCACCACCAGATGTGGAAGACCATTTACAATAAGCACAGGCTAAAGCCCAACACAGCAGCAGAATTTGGGGTTTTTGCCTCATCCCAAGAGTCACTATAAGCACTAAAATGCATGTGATGGATCCCAAGCCCCTTCCCTACACCAGGCTCACTACATCCCAGTTTGCTTCCAGCATCTCCCTCCACTGGTGCCTTCCCTGCCACCAGCTCAGGCTCTTCCTCTGAGAATTGCTTTTCCTTCTTTATCTTGGGCTCTTTTAACAGAAGCCTTTTTTCCCAATTTCACCCTGAGCTTCCCTGTGCTCCAGACCCTGCACATCTGTGAGAGCTGCTGGGGCTCTGCTCCTTTCCCTGTGCTTCTGAGGAGGAAAGTGGTACTTCCCTACCACGCAGCCACTCAAGGAGGTTCTTTCTCATTAATTAGCTGTCACTAACCTGGTAACCTTGATTAAAAATATCCCAATTCCAGTCTCCTTTAAAAAAAAAAAAAATAAATCCCAAGTTGTTTCGTTCATTACACCCAGCAAAACCACCAGCTGAGGATTTTAAGCAAGGCTTCCCAGTAGCATCCCAGGTTGTTGGCTTTGCAGGTTTAGCACTGAGCAGGGTTCCCTTCCTTCCAGCCTCAACCAATCAAAAAAACCACATTTCAAACGTGGTTTTCTGCTAGATTTTCCTACATTTATTTTTTACCCATATTTTCTTTGCCAGCTCCCTTCTCCTGCTCCCCGCTGACCCTTTAGACCTAACAAACTCTGGCTTTGGGGAGAGAAAAAAGAAGAAAGAGCCCAGCGCAGCCCTTTGCGCCTGGCCCGGCATTCCAGCGCCGCGCTCCCGGCTCCACAAAGTCTGAT
Organism: Parus major; assembly: GCF_001522545.3. NCBI lineage: Eukaryota > Metazoa > Chordata > Aves > Passeriformes > Paridae > Parus > Parus major. The sequence goes on from NC_031788.1 coordinate 2,453,252, forward strand.
TTAGGAGCACTGCTGGGAGCTATTAGTTTACGAAAGGCCCAGCACGCCCACCCAGGCACAGGGACGGCGAGAGGCTCCCCTTTCACCACTGCCATGTGCCTCCCATCCCGCCCGGAGCGCTCGGCGAGGCTGCGGCCGCGCTCGGGGCACCGAGCCAAGGCTCAGGCAGCCCGAGCGAGACGGCCAGAGGTCAGCGGAGAGGGCTGGAGATCGTCCACAGCCCCGTGCTGCTGCAGGAGAGGAGATTAATTAATGGGATGCTCATTAAGAGAGTTCTGCCTTCACCCAGACTCTCCTTTTATCCTGCCATTGTTCCTTGTTGCCGCGTCCTGTAACCACTTTTTCTTTTTTGTATCCTTTTTCCGTTTCCACTAGCGTACTTTTAATCTCTTTTTATAATCTTCTTTTTTGTCTTATTTTTGCTTCCCTTCTCCACTCTCTGCTTCCACCATCTCCAGGCTCCTTGTCTGCCTCCATCACTTCCCTGACAGCACGGAGAACCCCCAGCAGCCCCAAGAGCAGATCCTGAAAATCATCCCCGTCCTCCCAACCATTGGAAGAAGCCCTTGGAATTTGCAAGCTCAGCCACCTGCCCAGGTGTCTGCTACCTGACCCAGTTACCCTCCCAGAACCAGAGCATGCATTAGCCTCCCAAAAATGTGTGGCATGGGGAACTTAATGGCATGTTCTGCCAATAGGTGCCAGACTTTGGCCAGCTCCTTACCCCAAAATGCCTGGTGTGGATGTAAAACAGAGTTAACGCCCCAAAACTGAAGATCAGCTCAGTGGTGGGAGAGGCAGTGAGAAAGGAAAGGGGAAAACAAGCAATGAGGCATCGTTTTGGAGTCATCAGGGTTTTGACATTCTCCAACTGGCTTCTATTAGCATTGCATCTGTGTTTGGGTGCCTGAAGGAGAAAAAAAAAATACAAGGAAAGACTCATTTCCAGAGGTACAGAGCTACCAGCAGGTTTTCTGTGCTACCACTGCCTCTGGAGCACTTGGATGCAGCTCAAGGAGGACCAGGCACAGTGAACAAGGACCTGAAATTTTATTACCTTCCCCTCCTGCCGGAAGCAGAGCCTATTTGCAGATTTACAGCTCGTGTCAACAGGAAGTTCGTGTTTACAAGTTTCCTGGAAAAAAAGCCAGCATTCCTGTCCTCCACCACAGCCCGGTGGGAATGCTGCCTCGTGGGGGAGTGTTCAGATGGGTATGGGAGACAGGAATGAATTTTAGCCATGTAAAACATACACACAAATTGATAAAGCTATGAAAAAAAAAAAAAAAAGAATAAATCTGAAGGCCAGAAGGAGAACAGTAATTCAGCAATTTGGTGGAAAATGCACAGCAAGACAGCACAGCCGTGTCTGGAAAAATACTTTTGTAGCATCTGGGATTCACACTTCAAAGAAGCAGAAGAATTTTAAGAGGATGAAAAGCTATATTCAATCTAACATGAATTTTTCTCCTCTGGCCCAACTCTCCTGTCATTCCCATTACACTGTTCCTCCAAGAGTCACAGCCAAGCTCAGCTGGTCACACTGGGGTGGGGCCTCCTCTCCCAGTAAAGGCATGAATGGTGTGTCTGGTGGTGCTGCTGGATCCACCAGGACCCATCCATGCCCAAGCTCAACCCCAGATGGAGCTGAAGACATTGTTTATTGCCTTCACAAACTGGAGCTCTGGGCCTAAACAGCCCTATCTTGTGAAACCTGGATTTTAAGTCTTACCCTTTAATATGGTTAATAAAAAATTTAAAATTTTAAAAACCCCAATATTTGTTCCAAAATTACACAAAACAAGAGGACATGAGGACAGCCAAAAGTCCAGCAGCCAGAGCTCTACCAGGATGCCAAAGACCCAAACCAGTAAATATTTATTGAGGCTGTGCAGTTTAATAAAGACAGATACGGAGTGCTTAGGGTGATCTCCTGAGAACATAGTGCTCCCAAGGAAAGTTTCTGCCTTGACAGATGGACATTTTCCAATAGAAGGATGACCCAATCACAAGATCCCTCTGAAACAAACCCCTTCAACACCACACAACAGGTACAGAAAACCAAGTCTCAAAAAGCCACACTTAGCTTCTCCCTAGAGAAAGAGCTGGAGAAAACCAAGCTGGGAAAGCACTCCACACCACCCAGCCTTACCAACTTCCAGCACTTCACATGCAGAAGTTTGAAACAACTGAGCTGAAGAGGAAATTCAGAACTGGTACAGGCATCAGGTCCTTCCAACAGCTGTCCCCAAGTGTCCCCAGCACAGATTTAGGGTGACCCCCCTCACCCAGAGCTACACGTGTCCACTCATTCCCTGGGTATTTGAGCTCTTACCACATCAACCAGCAGCACTAAGAACAAAATTCCCAGTAGAATCAGAGAGATGAGGAAGAGAGAGAGTCATGCAAAGGTCCCAAAACTTGTTTTTCCACCCTAAGTCCTTAGCAGGAAACCATTACTGAGGAGCATTTCATGGCATTTCACATGCAGGTGTCACCATCGCTGTGCAGGAGAATGCAAGTTCAAAGGGAAGATTTTGCAATAGGCTGAAAGGAGCATTTGCTGAAAGCATCCCATCAAAGCAGACAGGTGTCCTCTACCCCACACGGTGGACATACGTGTTCAGACAACTTCAAGAGCCAGAAAAACCCAAGCATCTGTATGGTGAAGTTAATTTACATACACAGAGACGAAAAAGCAAGAAAATAATTACCTTCAATCCAAACCTCAGATTTACTAAACTTGAAATTCCAAAAGTCATCAAAATCTTCATTTTATACACCACGAGTTACATTAAAAAAAAACCAAAAAACGACTCAGGGAGAAGAATAAGAAAAAGACAACTTAAAAAACAACAATAAAAACCTAGAGCAGGAGATAAAAAAGAGAGATTCATCAGCAAAACTCCTCTAAGGTAGGGTTGGAGTTGATAGCAGACACAGTTAAACTGCAGCATTCTGGAAAGAGCTAATTTGATTTGTCTGTCACTAGCGAGTGGGGAAAAAACCTCAAAAAAACTAAAGCAGCTCAAACACACATTTACCTCCTCTTTGTTTCATTAATCCTAGCCAGGGCTGTGGCTGAGGTGAAGCTGAGTTTACTGCCCCTGAGCTGGCTCTGGGCTGTGCTCTGCCCAGGTGAGCCAGCACCTCCTGGGGCTGCTCCTAACTTCTCCCAGCTGTGTTTTCCCCATGTCCCAAACGTCTCCACCTGGTTCTGCAGATGGAGCAGCTGCAGTTGAAGGCAAACACCTGGTGAGCCACAGCCCTGCCCTGCCTTGCAGGGGGAGATCAGAGCTGCAGCAGCTCCTGCCCTATTTAAAGCCCTTTCAGGGTTGTAAATGTTGTGTTTGTGGTTAATAATCTGCCCCCTTTGAGCCCAGGAAACCTGAATTACTCAGCTGGGCAGCTTTACACCGACCAGCCACCAAAAATCTCCTGAAGATGTGGAAAGGAATGCTAAATCCAGCACAGACCACCACTGGATGCTGCAATGCTGGTACCTTTACAACAGCTGCATTTCTGACACACCAGCTTTGGGCTGCACCAACCCAGCCAGCACAAGAGCTGCAGATGTGACCAGGCTCCCTGACAAGCTCCAGGCTGGCAGGAGGCTCCCCTGGGACAGAGGAAGACCCTCATCCCATTCACTGCTGGTTTCTGACCTAGTGAATACTTAGAAATTCCCTTCTCTAGAAAAATATTTGACAAATACTCATCCTCCAGGGAATGTCATGATGAGCAGAACAAGAGAAATGTTTTTTAAGGGATTTTTACAGCAGTCATGTCGAGTAACACCTCTGTTTAAGTCAATATTGCAGTCTGAGCAGGCTTTTAGTCCAACAGTTCATTCTTAACACTGAGCAGCAGTGTCATACAACTCCCTGGTTAGCAGTGCTGCTTCTGCATTTCTTTGCACCATTTTCCTCCAAGTTCTTGGTCAGTGATGGCAATATTTATATTAAATACACAAGGGTATATAGCTATAAATTACAAACTGGAGAGGCAGACAGTACGTTAAAAAAAAAAACCCAAACCCACTTCCCAGCAGGCTCCAGATATTTATTGTCACTAAAGCACCAGCAAAAGAAGTTGTTTTTAACTTAGCAGTAATTTTCAAGTGACTTGAATTGAATTCAGTACTGTAGTCACACAGGAAAAAAAAAAATTCATGAGAAATGCTCAAGGCCAGGCTGGAATGGGCTCTCAGGAACCTGGGATAGGGGAAGGTGTCCCTGTCCACAGCTGGGGTTTGGAACAGGATGATCTTTAAGGTCCCTTCCAACCCAACCATTCTGGGAGTCTGTGTAATAAAATGTTGGGGAAAGAGAGATAATTTAAGCATTAAATTAAATCTTGCAAGGCCAAACTGACAAGAATCAGTTCCAGAAAGCCTGCAGGGTCAACTTGTATTGACTATAGAAGATCCTTGTGCAAATTAAAAGGTTTCCTTGCCTGTTTGTTTCAGCATATGGGAAAGCTGCAAATTCATTCCCTGAGGTTTGCATGGAGGAGGCTGTTAAATGCCAGGACGAGTCTCAGGACTGGGATATTTGCATGGTAAGGAGTGCTGGAGGTGCAGCCTGCTGCCATTCTCCCACGTGCTCAGGAGTCAAGTCAAATCAAGCTGACATTTGTAACAGCCCCTCTCGGGCCTCCTTTCCAAACACCTGCATCCCTGTGTCTCCTGGTCCCCCAGCTCCTGGTTCTCAGTGCATCTCTGCAGGCAGCAGCTCACTATGAAAATGCAGAGTGCCTGTCTTCCTCACCCATGCAGAACTGCTAATCCCAGCAGGATAATCCTGCTTTAATGAGAAAACTATAGAACCTTTGATAAAGCATATAAATCTTATAAAAGCACTACTACAACATTCCTTAGTCTCTGGGACTGGATGACCGAACTCTAAAATGAATTTTGCATGTGTCTGTCTCAAGCTGTGGAAGGTAACACGTGGCAGGGAGAGCAAACTGCTCCCTCTTGTTTGCAAGACACCATAAAGTCTGTAACAGTGCTGGAGGCAAATTTCCCATGCCTCTGGACATGTGTGCCACTCCATCAACAAAATACCTCATGCTCTGCCTGCCAGGAGCCAGGGGACACTGTGAGCTCCCACTCCTTTTCTCCAGCTCACAGCACACCTCCCCAAATGGGAATGGCCATCATAGAGCTGACCTGCCCCAAATCTGGCTCCAAAGGTCCAGACATTTCCTACAGCCCAACAAAGAAGCTGGGAGATGGCAGGAACTGCGTCAGAGCCAACCTGGGCTGCAGCACAGCTGCTGAGCTCCAAGATAAACTTTGGAGCCTCTGCCAAACTGGGAATCTGGGTCAGGTTTTGTATGACAAAAAAAAAAAAATAAAAAAAAAAAAATAAAAAATTTGAGAACAATTCCTCATTACAACTTAGGTGTAGAAATCCACAGACAATTTTTTCTGACCTCACAAGACCTTGCTCCAGCACCAGAGAAGAACCAAATGAATTGACATTTCAACACTTTCTTTTGCCCTCAAGTACAAACACACAACTACTGAGAAAAAGCAGTGATGCTCTGACCTGAAACGACCAGTCGTGTTGAGGGATAATTCCTGTGCTGTATCAGTGACTGGAATTACCAGGGCTTTGCCAACAGCTTAATGAGATGGAAACTCATGCTCCCACTGCCAGAATTTGTTTGTTGGGCTATAAACTATTTAGATGCCCTGAATATTTTGCTCCTGTGTTATAAAACAGGTGTGAAGAGGTGCATCTCCATTCAGGGAGCTGCTGCTTGGAGCAGCATGGAGCTGTCCACTGGCTTGTCCTTCACCAAAAGGGGCTCTCAGAGCCTGGATGGGGACTGGGTCACACCTGCCCAGAGTCCACCTGGAGCTGGAGCAGCTCTGAGTGGTGCTGCCAGGTTTTCCAGGCCTTCCTGAGCCACCTCAGCCAAGCAGGAGCAGCAGCAGGACAGCAGAAGTGCAGTGCTGGTGGAAACTGAGGCAATTCTTACATATGCACATGGGAAAAGGGAAGATTCTGTGCCAACCAAACGATTTTGTTTGGTACCTGTGAGACTGAAGGCAAGAATTCCTGCATGGATCAGATCCTGGTCTTTGGTGCTGAGCTGTCCTTACGGCCCTAGGATAGTCTTCAGCACTGATGGAGGATTAAGATGTGGTAAACAATGTTCAGGAGCAGTGACTGAGACTTTTTGAGTATTTTTTCTGAGCATATTTTACCATAAAAGCATAACAAATTTCATATCTCAAACTTAGCTTTCTTAATTAGAAGTAGAGGGCTCAAGGGAAACTGCTGTAATTATTAAATGAGAAATAAAACCTGATGAACACAGTAACTGCAGTGACTGAATAGCTAAGTAAAACGTAGAGGACAAATCAAGAAATATCTAAAAATCACCTGCTCAACAGTTTGTGTGCTCTGATAGTTATTTACCTATTCACATGCCCAAAGAGGATTTATTCTCCCTCTTGATAAAATGAATGTTACACATGGAAAAAAAAAGGGTTGTTCAAGGAGACAAATATATCCAAGAAGAAAACAGTCAGAGAAGCACCTGGGAATGCTTTTGGAGTACTGCAGTGCAAAACCAAGACTTTCCCTCAGAAGATTCCATCAAATTAACTTCTAGGTGCTCAGCATGCCTAGATAAAGAGGGAAAATCAAGCCTTCATGGAAAAAAATCATCCCCTGGGGGGACAAAAGGACACCACCAGTGTATTCTGGAATGTGGAAACTCAGGTGGGCCGAGGGCAGTAATCTGAAGTCAGGAGTTTTGCAGCAGAGGGGTGAATAAATGGATGCAGGTGATCCACCCCCAGCTCCAGTGAGGTGTGGGAGTGATAAGAACAAGGCACTGGCTGTGTGTGCTGCAGCACAGCTCCTGACCTGTGCTGCTCCAGGAGTGGCAATGCCTCTCTGGAAGAACATTCCTGAGGATGACACAGTTTCCCAGCACCACGTAAAGTACAGCGTGTCTCCTTACTCACCATGGAAGGTGATCCATCAGCATCTGTAGTGTGAAGAGGGAGACAAACAGCAGAAGGAAAGCAAAGTGCTAGAAAGAATTCCTGGCTAGAATTTGCTGCTTTAAATCTTCCCATGAACACGGGCTGTGAGCTGCAGAACGACACACTCGCACCGGGAAAGCAAAATGGGTACAAGGCTCCCATCCAACTCAGATTTAATGGCAGAGAAGATAGATCTGCTCTTTCAGAAAAATCCCAATTGTTGATTTCTATTTTGTCTGGCGATGGAGCACAGTATTCCTCCTTCCTTCCTGCCAAAAGTGGTGGAAGTACGATGTGCTTTAAAGTAATTACAGCAGCTCATCCCAGAAGTGGCTGCATTTCAAACGAGGCAGGAGATGCACAAGTGGGGAGTGGCTGCTCCCAGCTGAATGTTGAACCTGCCTTCAGACCTGGGGGTGAAAAGGTTCTCTCCAAAACAAACCACAGCATTTGCTTCCAATACCTGTCCAGTTTGTGCCCTTCTGGTCTGCCTAACCCTGCTGCACCTCCATGGATGGCTGGAAAAACCAGGGCAGCACAGCCCAATATGGAACCCATGGGCAGGACGTGCCTTCCTACAGGGATTTAGCTTGATCCAAGTTTTTCGAACTGGTATCTCTCTGACTCCTCAGCAAAACTGGCAAACATTTGGCTGTGCCAACCCTCTACCCCTCTAAACACTGCAGTATTTGGAAGTGTACAGTATTTTCATTATTGGAATAACAGCCATAATTATACAAATAAAGCTATTACTATACTGGTCCTTTGATCATAAATAGAACTTAATGGATTTTATTACATCCCAGGAAGTGAAAGCTACAGAAGGAAAAGTATTGCTAAATGTGCTTTGCTACTACCTATCAATTTCTTCTAAACACTCAGCACTTAAGAAATACCCAAAGAAACACATTGCTGTCACTGAATAACCATTGCAAGTTCCCCTCTGAGCTCTTCCCCTTTAGCCAGCTCACAGGGGATGTTTCAGCAGCTGAAAATTAAAGGGTCACAATATTGAGCCTTCAGGTATCAAGTTCACAATGGAAATAGCAGCTGACACAGAAAGGGCTCCGCTGAGCACGGCGGTGATAATTCTGTTGCCTCGGAGCTGGAAGCAGCTCACTTACACAAAGTTTGTTATTTAACTCAGCGAGGAACGAAATAAAATGCCACAGCCATGGATTTATTCCTTTCACAGCCTCTTTCAAATCATACTCCACACCAGAGACGCGCTAGCAGCGAGGCTTTAACTCTGGCCGTAGTATTCTCTTAAATCCAAATAATTCCCTGTCAAATGCCGGGGAAGGCAGCGGTGGCTGAGCAGGGGCTGCCTGTCCTGCAGACTCTTCTGTTGGAGCCCATCTTCCAGAAAGCTTCACTGGAGCCAAACACCACTAGATGCCACAGGTCCATAAGCAAGTGACAACAAATCCGGGATATCCGACAGCCACTGGTCCAAGTGGCCTCATGGAGAGGGGCAGAACAAGGAGGACTTCAGTGGGGCAGCCTGATCTGCCTGCTTCCCACTCACCCTTGCTCACATAATCCAGGAAAAGCCATCTTGCCACCCCCGGGGACTCCCCACCTGGCCCCGCTCCTCGGTGACAGCCCAGGCCTGCTGCTATCTCCCAAACAGATGCATTTATTCTCCTGAGAGCCTCCCACGTCTTATCTGGCTGGCAGTTTCCAAACGTCGAGCGCCAAGTCCGGCTAAAACCACTTTAAGCTCTTTTAGGCAACAATTCCTGAAAGCGTTTTGGCAGGGGAGCAGGGAGGCGGTCCGGCAGCGGGGTCCCCCCGTGCTGTCCTGCCGGGATGGGCACGGAAAGCAGCCCCTGCACCCCACTCCAGAGATGCTGTAAACAGGACCTGGCACAGGGATGGATGTACAGTTTACAGAGATGCCTTGCTTCAAGCAAATTTGCCTCTCAACACATGGCCAAACTCTCACGCAATAAATTAACTATTTGGCAGCCACCGAACTAGCGCTGGAGCCAAACCAATTAGGGTTTAATGTGATCCCAATTTCCTATTTCTGAGACAGGGGTCGGGGAGGCAGGGGGAGAAGAAGAGGGAGGGAGAGCAAAGTAAATCCCCTCCTGGTTTATAAATCCTTGCCAATCATCCCAGATAAACCTGTCACCCACAGCTCTAAATCTGTATTTGCACTCGGGTGCTCCGAGGGACGCGGTGGGAAAAGGCGCATCGGACGCAGCCAGCCTGACTCCTGACATGTGTTTTCCATACTTGGGAAATTCAATCATTTAAAAAATATTTACCAAGCTTTGTCTTTAATTAGAAAAACATGACGACGGATAAGGCGAGTTATTGTTTCCAAGCTAGAAATGTCAGAGATCCTCATGATGTCAGAAGATAAACCCCATCAGCGACCCGCGGACCCGCTGCCAGGGCCGCAAATGTTTCGAGGGATTTTTTTCATCTCCCCTCAAAGTTCAGCCCTTTCCAGTCACAATTCATCGGTGGCTTCTTGGCCCCCAACAAAGCTAATCATGAAGGAGGAGGAGATGGAGGGAAGGCTCCTGCAGCAGATCTGCCAGACAGATTTGTTTTAATGCAAACGAGCTCGCACAACAGGGGAGGAACAGAGGAACATTTGACTTCTTTGTGTTTTAACATCCTGACTCTGGTACCTCCCCTGCACAAGTAATTACCTGCCCTCAACTAAGATAAGCAAATTAATCTCATCTGCACCTGGAAACGCTGCAGGCTGAGCTGTCCCCATACTTAGAAAAAGTGCAAAATTAAGTTTCTGCTTAGCCAAAACCCAGGCAAATGCTCCCTCTCGGGAATACAGACACAAAATATTGCAGCCCACAATACCCACCTAAGAAAAGGAAGCTGCCTGTGCTCCAAGCAGATAACCAGGAGTTCTGTCTGCCCAGGACTACGTGTGACCCTACAGCTGTACCCCCAGTACAGCCCCTGCTCCACCTCTGTTTGATCCAACACCTGCGGCCAGATCCGGAGAGGCTCCGCAGGCAGGATGCACAACTTTAAAGTATAAAGCAAATATTGGTTGGCCAGCAAACAAAAGATAGCTGGGATGTAATGAGCTTTCAGGCCCATTTGTGTGCTCACCACTCCCGTTAAGGCGACTGAAGAGTCTTTGCTGAGCAGGTGAGGGTCAGGAAGGGTCCCTGGACTGGCTCCTCAGTGCTGCCAGGCTGCTGTGTGCCACCAGCCCAGTCCCACCAGTGCCAGTACCTGCTCGACCCCAATCCCACACACCCCAAACACATACAGCCTCCCTGCTTTATCTCCTTCAGGGTTTTATCCCCACTCCTCCTCCTCCTGTTGCCTCCTGGCAGAACAGGCAGGATCAAACACACACAAAGGCCAGGTGGGAGCTGTCAGGTGATGGATTTGGAGGAACTTCCTGCTGCAGCAGCCAGGTGCACTGCTAGGAAGTGAAAGCCAACTCCCACGAGATCATGAGGATTAAAAAGTATGGATAAGCAGGGAGAAGCTGGTATTGATGCAAATAAACTAGTGTATCTATCGAGTCCAATCTCACAGCAATAAATCTGCAAGCATTCACTAAGTATTTTCTGATTATTTTATATCCACAGGCAAAAAAAGGCTAATCCTGCATTTTCTATTCAAAACTGTAACTGTAATGAGAGAATTCTGCAATGTTTTTGAAATATTTTTTCAGCAAGCTTTGAAGCATCACCTATGGCCCCAAAGCCAAGCCAAGAGCATGCCAGTATCTTGTGAAAACACCCTTGCAACCCAAGGCTGAGGGCTACTAGAAATGAGTGCCTTAAATACCAACATAAATCTACACTGGAGAAAACCTCTGCCTGAACAGTCTGATCCTTTAAATTATCCCAAGTGTGCAAAGCACATCACTGAGGAAAACACACGTGCAGAATTTGACCTCGAGGTCTGAGTGCCAGAAAAGTTGCTACCTGCAGAAGCTAGTGCTGCTCTCTCATGAAATGGAGTAAAGGACATTTTAATTGACTTCCAAGGTCAGGGTTGATTAACCTGGAGTGCACAAACACAGCAAAAAATGATGTCCAAGATAGCTGTGAAGCTGAATCAAACAAGGGTGTGAACACACTCAGGATGTGGCACAGAGATGGGAAGGTGACAGGGACATGGGAGAAGTTTTAAGCCCCAGACACTGGCTGGATAAATGCCCTCAGGAAGGTAGTTTTCTGGAAAAGTTCCAGTTCCACCCAATCTGGGTGGAAACCCTTCCCCTGGGACTTTTTACATCACAGAGGGAGAGGTGGATTCGTGTCTCACCTTTTTGAGTCTTACAGCCACCTCCTTCTGAAGGGGAAGAGTTCACCTCTGGTTCTTGCCAGCACGAGGGAAACCTGAGCAGTTCCCCCCCTCCAGCGGCTCATGGCAGCCTCTCAAGGTGCCTGTGACTCCTTGGCAGCTCAGGATGACAGAAAGTACTCAGCCACTATTCCATTCCAGTCCTGCTTCCAACAGAGTCAACTCCACAAGCTCTTCCCCAAGTACAAGTACTCTTTTCGACCCTCAGAGATCCTGCAAATCAAAAAACTATTTTTCTTTTCTCTAACTGCTTTAAAATGTGGATTTATTTCACTCTCCTGAACACTGGCACAAAGGAAGAGGAACACCTAAAGCCTTTCATTTTACAGCATATGAAAATCAAGACTAAGTCACTAAGTCCATTTCAATTTCTGGCCAATTCAATTGGGAATCTCCATGTGAGAAGAGCACACTCATGAGAGCCTTAACATAAACACCCCAAAATTTCAAAGCATTCCCACATTGCTTCTTTTTTCCCCCATTGTTAGTTTCACACTGAGCACTGATCCACTCCTCTGTAACACACACCCAAAGAAATCAAGCAACCTCCTGACATTGCCAGGATCTGTAAAATAAAGCAGAAATCATCGGGCTATGCAGATAATTAGATTTATAAAAATTATGAGTCTACAGCTGATTACTCAGTTTCCTGAGACCAAAGATAAACCCCAACAGCATTCTTGGGCTGACACTGGGCCCAAGAACTGAGTGAAGTCTCGTGCAAGTGTTCACAGTGTTCAATAGCTGGCACTAACAGGGCATCCTTACCTGATCTATCTACAAAGGTGCTGATAAGTACAGCACAAATCTATGTGCTTATCTTTATAAAGCAGCTCACCAGGCTTATCCTTAGCATTCCCCAATGGATGCTGGGCCACAGACACATGAAACTGAATAAAAAACACTTTAGCTCCCACTGAATCTCTCCATGCTTTCTCCTCTCCTGCCAGGGGCTGTGGCCTTGCTGTCCCTGCTGCCACAGGGCCAGTGATTGCTTGCTCAGTTCTGTCAGCAGGACCCAGATGAAAAGCCCTAATCACAGAATAACAGAGTGTTTTGGGCTGTGAGGAACCTGAAAGGTCACCTTGTTCCGCCCCCTGCCACGGGCAGAGATACTTTCCACTGTCCCAGGCTGCTCCAGGCCCCATCCAACCTGGCCTTGGACACTTCCAGGGATCCAGGAGCACCCACAACTTCTCTGGGCACCCTGTGCCAGGGCCTCACAGGGAGGAATTTCTTCCTAATTTCAGACATGGTTTAATATTGTAAAACTCAACAGCCACGTACAGATCCATACGGTCCTGCCACGATGCAATAAAATATTCAACAGCTTGTCCCATGTTGTAGAAAGTGTCACAGCTGAGCAGAACCAGTTTCATATACCCACCCTGAAGCTCTGATGGAGGCACAAGATCCCTGTCTCCCTTAGCTTCAAATATTTTTAGCAGGATTTCAAGGGTCTGACTCTCCTCCCTGTGCTCAGTTGAGGGAAGCAGCGAATCTGACCGGTCCCTGCAAGCACCACTGAGCTGCACCACGAGCAGACACACTGGGTGGGATTTGTTTTATCCAGCTCCTCACTGCCAAAGCCTCAGCCAGCTCTCCTGGAGTCCCCTTGCAGTCAGTGAAAAATCCCAGGCACCTCCAGCACAGAATTGTCTCACTCAGAGAGGTGTCTGAGACCGGAGAGATGAATCACCCTCAGCAGTGCCTGTTTCTCAGTGAGACTTCAAAGGGACCTTGGGGAAAGGAGATTAGGCACAGACTCTGGACAGCAGGGTTAAAACACATGATCTCACCCGAGCTCCTTCTGTGGGGTCTTTTCTTCAGGGCTGACAAAATGCAGGGTAGGAGCCAGGTGCCAGGGCTCTCCAAAGCCACGTGGATGTGGACACGGTGCCCTCCAGGCACCTGGGACACCAGCTGAGTAAAGTCCACACGCCTTGACAGACTCATATATTTCTAATTTCCTCAAGGGGTAACAGCCTCACCCCAGCATCTCCCCACATCCTGCCCTAAGCAGCACAATAAAGTATAAAACCACCCTCTGCAACTTCTGCCACTTGGTAATTCCTTCTCCATATCGGGAATGCAGCTTTCAGAGTGGTTTCCACATTAGCATCAGCATCTATCTTTACACTGCTTCCCTATCACACTTCATTTTAAAATTCTTGAATTTCCTGAGCTTTGGGATGTGCTTTTAATGGCTTTTCTCCCTTTCCTGAGCAATGGAGTCACCTTGAGGCCACGATCCAGCCCATGGGTAATGGACATTGCTACACACAGCCATCTCCGCTCCATCCGGCTCCTCACTCCCCATCCCGGGATGGCTCCACTTCCATCCCCAATTGAGGACAAAGAAGCACACACCACCAAAACGCTCAGGAGGCTGAAACACGGTGAGAGGCACAGGCTAAACACGTGCTCTCCTGCCAGCCTCGGGGCTTCCAGAAGGCACAACACTTCTGGCAACAAACCCGGGGTTTTGGGGAAAATTAATGTTAATGCAGCCGAAGATATCCACCTTGGCAGCTCCACGCAGGAGAAGGCGCTGGGACAAGCAGGTTTGTGCTCACAGGGCTCACTCGCACACAGGTGCCGGGTGCTGCCCACCCGAGAGCCTGCAGCTCGCAGGATGGGAACCACTCGTGCCCCGCTCTGCCCTGGCTATTTTGCAGTGGCAGGGCTCCCCAGGACACTTCAGGGACGCGTTTTAGTGAGGGAAGTGCCCGGAGGTGCAAACCCCTGCCCGAGCTCGGGCACCGCCGCTGCCGAGCGCGGGGGCCGCCCCTCTGTCCCAAAGCCCCTCCAGCCTGCACACCCCACAGAAACACGGCTGGCGGTCCCCGAGGCCCACACTTGGGGCCATGAACCCGCAGGCTGAGGAGCACACATTAGCCAAAGGCACATTCAGAGACCGCGATACAAAGCGCCTGTCCCCCGCCCCGCTGCGGGGCCTCAGCCCCGCTGCCCCCGGCCCAGCCTCCCGCCCGTGCCCCGAGCCCGGCTCTTACACTGGCAGCTCCCCGGGATCCCCACCATGGCCCGAATCCTCGGCGCCTCCTGCCCGGCCCTCGCCGTGACGAGCGCGGGGCGCGGCCTCCCCCGGCCCGCCCCGGGAGCCGGGCAGGAAGGGCGGGCACGAAGGCTTTGGGGCTGTGTTACAGCCGGGCTGCGGGCTCCGGCCGGGCTGTGGGTTACAGCCGGGCCGTGGGTTACAAACAGACTGTGGGCTCCGGCCGGGC
>NC_031788.1:2468056-2490324 GCF_001522545.3 Parus major
CAGACTGTGGGCTCCGGCCGGGCTGTGGGTTACAAACAGACTGTGGGCTCCGGCCGGGCTGCGGGTTACAAACAGACTGTGGGCTCCGGCCGGGCCGTGGGTTACAAACAGACTGTGGGCTCCGGCCGGGCTGTGGGTTAGAGCCGGGCTGTGGGCTCCGGCCGGGCTGTGGGTTAGAGCCGGGCTGTGGGCTCCGGCCGGGCTGTGGGCTCCGGCCTTCACACCCCGCCGGCCGCATTCCCCATCTCCCCACAGCACTCCGCCTCCCCTCAAGGTGTTAAAATACCTGTATGCAATCCCAAAGGTGGTACAGTAGCTCTATGCCCCCAAAAGGTCTAAAAGTATCTCTACACACAACCCCAAAGGTGCTACAATACCTGTATACCCCCAAAAGATGTTAAAGTACCTGTACATGCAACCCCAAAGGTGGTACAATACCTCTACACTGCCAAAAGATGTAAAAATAGCTGTATACACAGCCCCAAAGGTGGTACAATACCTGTACACCCCCAAAGTGTTACAATACCTGAGGACGGATCTGTTTGTCCACAGCCCAGCCCCAGTGCCTCAGGTTGTGTAACCAAAGTGATTTTGCTCCCTCCTGGTGCTTCCCACATTCCAAGCCGACCTCTAAACCACATCCACAAAGTCTCCCAGGGAGTCTTGATGCAGCCAGATATCCTTGGAAAAGGTGAGATGTTTTTCCACTCCTACAAGCTAACGGTACCTCACAACCTGGAAATGACAGAGTTTGGGTTCACGAGATCTTCACTAATAACCTGAAACTCCTATTCAGGGTTTATCAAGGCTGCAGCCTCATGGAATCCTGGAATATCCCTGAGCTGGGAGGGACCCCCAGGATCCCCCAGCCCTGCCCTGGCCCTGCCCAGACCCCCCAACAACCCCACCCTGGGCATCCCTGGCAGCGCTGTCCAAACGCTCCTGGAGCTCTGGCAGCCTCGGGGCCGTGCCCATTCCCTGGGGAGCCTGGCCAGTGCCAGCACCTCTGGGGAAGAACCTTTTCTTTATGCTGAAGTCCAATTGGCATCTGAAAATGAATCACAGCTTTCTTCCCGTCCTAGAGGGATTTGCCATTTTAGGTGTTCTCTGGGAAGCTGAAAATATGCCAGCTAGGTCAGGAACATCCCAAAAGACTTGGGATTAGCTGTAGGAGGAAGATATGTGCTTGTAAATTGGGTTATAGCTGGGGTTTCCCTTCCCAGCAATAAAATACATGTGTAGTTCTGGGAGCAGGGCCAGGACCCAGTCTCCTGCCCTAGGGAGATGTCCTCACCAAGTCATGCTGGTAGCAGTGTGGCTATGGATGCCCTGCTTCAGCCTAGGAAGAGCTCACTGCAGTGATACAGAGCTCTTGGGATTTGGCAGGAGATCCAAACTGGCTGCCCTAGAGCACTGTCCATGCCCTCAAGTCAGTGCCTGTATAATCAAGGCATTGAGACCTGTGAGCCCTCCTCGGGGAAATGAGGGCACACAGGTCAGGGCTGCAGTTTCCAGTAGGACACAGCAAACTGGGTTTGACCTGCCCCAGCTCTGGGCTGGTGGCTGCTGGCAGCAGCCCCTGGGTAGCCCAGCCCTGCAGCTCAGCAGTGTTTCACTGCTGATGCTCAGCAAGCCACAGGCTCCGTTGGAGTTTGCTGGCCAGGAACAGGCATCTCTTGGGCCCAGATGTCCCAGGATGGAGCAGATCCAAATTTGCTCTAAAACCACTGGACCATCCATCCAGTCCCATTGTCTTGGTTTCAACTTTGTGGCTTTGCCTCCTCCCTGGCCCCTCTCTGCCAGAGCCCACATCCCCCGCGCCGCTCTTATCTCCTGCCACGCTGGCTGCAGCTTGGCTCTGGCCTGTGTTTGTCACCACTTCATTTCTGTGTCATCTACAGCCTCGCTGGAGCCAATTTGACACCGTGAAGCAGAAAGGGCCATTGTGTGGGGTGCTGATAAGGGCTTTGTTTTTATTTAGCTGGTCCTTAAAGGCTGTGAAGCTCCTTGGAGAGTGGCAGGCTGGGCTCCATCAGAGCCCACCGTGATGGGAACAGCTTCCCAAGACACCTGAGTGTGCCAGTCAGAGCCTGGCATCTCCCCGAGGCTCACCCAGGCTGGAGCTCTCTTTGTGCTGAGGGCACAGGAGATGGAACTGCTGTGGTGACAGTCTGGGGCTGTTGCTGTCCTGCTCCCGGTCCCAGCCCTCCAGAGCACCACAGCCTTGAGAGATGAGCCCTGGCATGAAGTGTCACTGCTCAGATTGAGGAGAGGGTGATGAGGATTGGGAGAGCAAAGCAGAGCACTGGGATGTGCTGGGGAAAGCTTTAAAGGAGCAGCAAATATGTTTTCATCTTCCTTTCTCTTCCACAGCTTTGATGGTGCCCCAGGCGAAGCCATGGTGGGCACAGGGCAGTTCCATGACAGGGTCTGCATTGCTGCTTGGTTTCTAAAGATAAAACAGCTGCTTTGGAAACCCCGAACAGGAGAGGATGGTCTAAATAATACCCCTGGAATACCAGGAAAAGGTACACACAAAGCTTGGTCTGGCAGGCCTCAATGCTGATGAAAGGTGGAGCTGCTCAGGACAGCAGTTTTGGGGACATTTCCATGGGTTTATGTGACTTGCCTACGGAAGTCATGTTTGAAATGTGGCCATCATGCTGCTCCTCCAGCTCCTCTTCTAGGGAGAGGAAATGGTGTGAGCAGGGAATGGGGGCTCTGTGCTCTTTGTCAGATGTGAGATGAGTGGTGCAAGGATCGTGGGGGAGATGTGGGCATGGTCTTGTAGGGAGGATGAGCTCCAGACCCTGATGTTCTGTGAGCAAGGGGAAAATGTCACATGGAGATAACCCCTGCCACAGCCTGCCCTGCAGGGAGCTCTCCTTCCCCACCTCCACACCCTCAGATTTGAAGCTGTACAGAGAGCTGAGCTTGTCTTGTGGCCTGTGGAACAACAGCCATCAAATGAAGGTGTCAGATGCAATTTTTCCTCTGCTGGTACATTGGTAGACAGAGCAGGGTTTATTTGCTCCAAGAGAAAAAAACCCACCCAGCCTTTATGAGTCTGGATTTCTGTGCTGCGTCCAACCGAGCAACACCTGTTCACTCAGCTGATGCTGCTGTATGTCCTTGAAATAGGCTGGTGGATGAGAGAGGAGGCTCTCCAGGCATGTGGACTTCATTTGGAACCCTTTTCTTTTTATCACTTGAACACATCATGTATTTGGGGCAAGAAAAAGGCTTCTCAGCCCAGTGCAGTGTGTGGGGACACACATGCTGCAGAGGTAGATATATATGTCTCAGTATTTTTATACATTTCTCACACCCGAGTGAGCAGCCACAGTTTTGCCAACAGCATTTTTAGGACTATAAATACACAGCCACGATTTGGGGTATGTATCTATGGCCAGTAAGCCACCAAAACATTCATACATGCCCTCCAAAAGTCAAGAGATGTTTAGAACATTTAATTGGATGTCAGTTGGGTCACAGACATGTTTTCCGTGGTGAATTCTCTGTCAGATGCACAGGGAATGGTGCTTGGTGTATGAGCAGGTACTTGTTGGCCTCTGCTCTGGTTATTTGCTGCCTTCCCACGCCTCAGCTCATGCCATGCTGAGCGAACTGTGCTCTGAGGATGGGTTTTTTTCAGTTCTGTTTGCTGTCCTGCCACGTCTTTACCCCTACCTGAGCACTGATGTGAGGCACCATTCTGGGTTTGGTGCTCCTTCAGCTCATGCAGAAGTTCTGCTGAAGGGAAGAGGAAGGGCAGGAGCTGCTGGAGTGAGTCCACAGGAGGCCACCAAGGATCAGAGGGATGGAGCAGCTCTGCTGTGAGGAAAGGCTGAGAGAGTTGGGATTGTTCAGCCTGGAATAAGAGAGGCTTCAGAGTGAGCTAATTGTGCTCTTTCAGTACTTGAAGGGAGCCTGCAAGGAAGATGAAGAGACTGTTTACAAGGGCTTGGAGGAACAGGGGAATAGAGAATGGCTTCAAACAGAAAGAGAATAGGTTTACATTGGGATATTGGGAAAAAATTCCTCCCTGTGAGGGTGGTGAGGCCCTGGCCACAGAGAAACTGTGGCTGCCCCTGGATCCCTGGAAATGTCCAAGGCCAGGTTGGATGGGGCTTGGAGCAACCTGGGGTAGTGGAAGGTGTCCCTGCACGTGATGAGAATGAGATGATCTTTAAGGTCCCTCCAACCCAAACCTTCTCTAATGAGATCTCATAGCCTGGAGTCCCCCTCTGAATAAAACCAACATGACAAAGGTCAGCAGGCTGCTGAGCTAGAGGGAGGGGAGGTCTCAGCTGATGACTGTGGCCCTGGATAGAGCAAGGTCTCTCAGGAAAAGATGTATGGCCAGCCTTGCTCCCCACAGCCTTGTCCTGCCTCTTCCTCACCTTTTTGCTGACCCCTCCCTGTTCCCCCAGCAGCTCAGTCCTTCCATTTCCTCCACAGTGAGGGCACATCTGATGGCAAAGATTAATGGCTTTGCTCAAAGAACAGCAAACACAAAAGCAAGAGGGAACGTGGTTTGGAAATCTCTCATCTCACAGGTATTTGTAGCTCTAAAAATGTTGAAAAAAAGACATTACTGTCATAGAAATGAGTGGGAAATGAGATAAAGGATTTCTCTCACAGGGCAGGCCAGAGTACCCTGCCTGCTTCCTTCACTGAGATCTTGTTTTCCAAACAAGGAAAATAGAAAATTTAGTAGTGAACAAGGGTGAGAACTGAGTGAAAGGAGAGTGAGGCAGATGGTGCCAGAAGGGAGGTCTGGAGGTCAGTGGGGTTTCCCAAGGTCAGTCCTGGTGTCCAGTCAGTGTTTCTCCTGGCACAGTGTGAGTGGACAGCATTGCCTGCAGAGCACTGTGTCCAGGGAGAGGGGATGGGATCTCATCCAGCAAAAACTTCTGGAGCAGGGGATGGGTGGGATGAGACCTGTTCAGCAGGTGGGAGGCAGAGCACTCAGCGGCTGTCAAGCCCAAACAGGCAATAATTCTGTGACAACATCTTGGGACATTATTTACCATGCAGGTCCCTTTCTTCAAACACTAATGTTTGAGCAGGAAGGTGTCCAGCCGAACTTAGAAGCTGTAATCCTGTCCCTGAAACCATCTCAGATCTTCCTCCTTTGGATATTCAAGCTGATGGGTGCCTGCAGCCATAAAGAGGCTGATACTGTTTTGAATATCTTATTTGTTTTCTAGAGGCCATCTGTCTGCATTTCTTCATTGTTTGAGAAGGCAGTGACACTCTCAGTGCTGCATTACCCAAAAAAATGCCCTGTGCTGGGAGAATGAGTGACTGGAGTGGCAGAAAAGAGACGTGTGAGCACTCAGCAGTGGGAGCTGCACATCAGGGCTGTGCATCACATTATGAGATCTCTCAGCAGCCCACTGAGAGGAGCAAACTCGCTGCTCAGGACCCCAGGAGCCAGCAAGCAGCTCCTGTGCCATGTCACCAGCTCCTGTGCCATGTCACCAGCTCCTGTGCCATGTAACCAGCTCCTCTGCCATGTCACCAGCTCCTGTGCCATGTCAGCAGCTCGTCCATGTCACCGGCTGTCCAGGCACCCCCCGCTTGTGCAGCTCAGGGTTCCAGCTCTGGGTGTCCCACCCAGTGCATGCAAACTGGGATGGCTGCTGGGATCCACAGATCTGCTCCCTAGGGAGCAGTGAGAGAGCTCAGTGCCAGCAGGATCAGGCCAAGGTGATCAGACTCCAGTGCCTGGCAAGAGCTGAGGAAAGCCCAGCCCTTGCCCTGGCTTGGACTCATCAGAGGATGATTCCCTGCTTGCCTTGCGTGTCTGGGGGCAGGGACACCACCCAGCCTTGGGGACACAAACCCAAAGTGTGTTTTGGTGTCATTCAGGAACCTGCAGCCACAAAACTGCTCAAAGTTTTAACTTTGCAGCCTCAACCCAGCCCCTTGTCACGCTCGGAGCAGCCCCGAGCTGAGCCCTGTCTGTCCGTGCAGGCTGCCTGCCATCTGGCACTAGCAGGGCCAAGGAGAGTTAAATAAATGTTAAATACACACTAATGCCATGTGACACCAGCAAAAGGCAGTGAGTTCAAGCTCCAAGAGTCTGCTTATGCAAACAGCATCCTGAAATTAATATTTACCTTTTAAAACAAACAGATATTTGGGGTGTTTCACAGCCTTTCTGCCTAGCAGATGCCAAGAACAACAGCTTGGTACTGCAGGGAATTGGCTTGACAGCTCAGGGGACAGTAAACTCCCCACCAGTCTCCAGACTGCGAGGTCAGAGCCAGTCCCTCTCTTTTCAAGCAGATAAATTCGCACAAGTGCCAGATTAATCTTTGCTCAGGGGCTGCGACCTCTAATGAGGAGTGGGAGCCACCCTGACGTCGCAGCCGGGGAGCGGGACTCGAGTGGCAGATGGGCTGGGGATGAAGGATTTGGGGATGCTCGGAGCAGTCCCTTGTCCAGAGGGGCCCTGGGGAGGCAGAAGGGCCGTCCCATGGTGGCTCCTTGGGTGGCAGCATCGCCAGCAGCCTGGCTGCTGTGCTCCCCTTCCAGCCAGACCTGCACCTGTGGGGTAAATCCCATCATTTCCCTAAGGAGCCATCGTTTTGCAAATCACAACCACAGCCCCTGTCGGAGCACAGCCAGGCTTGGGGACGGTACTCACACACCCCAGCTTCTGCTGCTCCTCCAGGAAGACAAAGTGGCCATCCCCATCCTCACGTGAGCACCCACCACTTTTGGGGGTTTGCTATGTTATTTTAAAACATTTTTCATCATTTTCCATCAATGGGATGTGAGCAGCCACAGACACAAAGCAAAAGTCACCGTGGAGGTGTTTGGCAGTAAACAGCGAATGAGTAGAAGCTGGGGTAGGATTTTGGGTTTCATTAAATATATTTTTTGCAGATGTCTGAAGCAGAAGGAGTTTTTGGTGCATTTTGAAGCTCACAACTTCTACCATCACTCCCTGCTGGATTTTATTTCAGCCCTCTGCTCCTAACGCACCTTTACCCCTGGCACTGTGCTTCCATCCTCATCCTCCCAGCTCGGGATGACTCCTCCCTCTTGGCTGTGGTGCTGATCCCCTCATGATCCTGTCTCTGTCTCTGGGTGCATTTTCCCAGAGTATTTTGGGGTGGCTGTGCAGGGTCCATGCTCACAGCCACCATGTGCCTGTCCTGGTGCTCAGCTGGCTCCTACTTTGCATTTTCAACTCCCTCCAGCAGATTCTTGGTGATTTTTCAACCTCCTGTGGAAGGGGAGAAAGGAGACATGAGATGCTGATGGGCCAGGGATGCACCAGGGCTCGGAGCAGAGCTGGGAATCCCGAATCCACCCTTCCAGGAGCACACAGATCCCACAAACACTGCACCCTGTGTGAGGGGACACGGTGCCAGCCACCATGGGATGACAAAGTGACAGCGCTTTTGGGTTCCTTACCTGCCAGGAAGGACAAAGCAAGCCCACAGACACTGTGTGTGGGAGGGAGGATGTGGTGAGACCAAAACCAACAACGCCAGCCTGGCTGTGATGGGGCCCTGCCATGGGCACAGGGGTGATGGGACTGATCAAACAGATGGCACCCCAAAAGTGACAGCCTGGCAGGCTGAGCTCACTCAACCACATCAAGTATAGGATGCTCAGGTGCCACGGAAGGGCTGAGCCCAGCCTGGGCCATTCAGCATTTCCAGAGTGGCTGTGCAGGAAGAACAGAAAAACGAGGGTGTTTGTGCATGGGTTTGTGTTGAATACCTCTTCCTTTTGAAACTGAATCCAGTTTGTGTTGAAACTGCTGACAGTGCTTGTCAGGGCTTGCAGTCATGGTGATTTAAAAGGTGATGGTGAGTGGTAAGAAGTTCATCTGCCCTGCACATAGGGAGCTGTGCTCAGTGCTGGGGAGCGGGGCTGTGGTGCCACCAACGTGCTGTGACCCCGGCACCCTGGCAGGATGGGCTGCTGGGCTGTTCCCCAGCTTCCCTTCCTACAAACAGCTCAGTTTGCTGGTAAGGTCAGCCAAAGTTGAGCTGGAGAAAGAGAGGGAGTTTTTCTACTGAGTGACAACTTCAGGCTAGAATGGGGAGGATGTGATCAGGCAGGTCTGTGGGGACATGGGGACAGGACACCATGGGTGGGTCTGGGGAATGCCATCAGCCCTCCTGCTTCCCACATCCAGCTCCAGAGGGGGTGTCCAAAACACCCTTGTGTCTGCACCACACCTCAGTAACCCTTTACAAAGAAATTAAAACTTAATTATGATGTTTGGTGCATGGTAATGGGTGCCAATTTTCTCTAAATAGTGGCTGATCTATGAAAGACAGACCTGTAATCTGTGCTATTAAAATGAATAGGTAAACTGCATTTTACATGAAAGCCTAAAAATCAAGGCTGCAAATGGGCAGATTCAAATAATCCTCTCTGAACTGGAAAAAAGACATACTGGAGTTTTGAGGAAGAGCAATGCCCCATATAAACAGGGATGTTTTTAGAACTGGCAGGAAGCAGGACTCCATATTTCTTTAGGGAATTAATCACAGAGCTTGGTTAGGGGTAATGGATTAGAGGAAGGTTTCCTGCCTGCTGATTTTGTCCATGGACTTTAGTCACTTTGCCTTGCCCATGTCCAGCTTCACCAAGGGTTTTTTGTGAGGATTTGTACACCCTGGGGTTTCCAAGGAATATTTTTATACTACAGAAGAATAATATAAAAGAAATCTTTATATGTAAGAATAGAAAACATTTAAATACGACTATATAATTTATGTAGAATATATGCATGAGAGATTTAATTTCTCATCCAAACCAAACCAGGGAGCAGCAATTCTGTTACAGGTAGCAAGGGCTGAAAATAATGATGAGGGAAGTGCTTTGCTGAAGGTGATGAGTTGTTTATGATCCCCCCCAGGCTGTTCTCTTGCACTTCCAGCACCTGTGCCCACTGTTCCCTGTGCCCTGGACACAGGAGGCTGCTGTCCTGGCTGGGGGGTTCCCAGCCCACCTGCAGCACTGCAGTCTCTCTGTGCAGCCAGAAGGAGCAGTGGGAGCATCTCCAGGCTGTGCAGATGCCCTGCAGAGGGGCATGGCAGCTCGTGGATGCTCTGCCCAGCGCTTGGCACATGATGTGGCCACAGCTCCAGGCCTGGCCTCCTTCCCACGGAGCTGCCTTTCCTAGAAAGCTCTGCCTGCTGTGGGCTGGCTGCTCCCAGAGCACCTGCCCCCTCACCAGAGATGCCATCAGCCTGAAGGCGAGAGGGAAGGAGGCCCAGCAGTGCCAGGGCTCCTTCCATCCCTTCCCAGGGGCTGGTGAGCCCAAAATAAGATCTGCTGGAGCACCCAGCTGTGTGTGGGTTTGAGTGTGAAAGGACAGGTGGCTGTGCCTGTCCTGCCCTGCAACATCACTTGGCACTGCCAAAGGGCTTCAGGTGATGAGGGAATATCCACAACACAGTTTGGTTATCACTTCTTTTTCAATAGCTTTTGGGGTAAAAAATAATCCAGGACCACTAAGGAATTAATAACAGTTGTAATAGCTGAGCCTTGCAGGCAGCCTTCTCTCTCAGCCTTGTCCTGCCTGGAGTCCTCTGGCTGCAGGGCCATGTGGCACAGGGTGGCTTCAGCTGGAGCAAGGGGACATTCCAGCTGGGCAATGTCCTGTGTTAATTTGGATGAAAGTTCATTCTGAAAAAGAGGAGTGAACAAGTGTGTGACATATTCGTTCCAAAGTCAGGCTTCGCTTTATGTGCTTAACTGTGGAGTTGGAGATCAGCAGAAATTGAAATAATGAGTTTCACTGTTACTGACTTAAAAAAAAATAATAAAAAAATCCATTAACTGGCAAGTTCTGAAATGTCACGATTTTTCTGGCTGTTCAGCACAAAAACCAATCTGGAAGTGTCAGTATCTGAGCCCCCAGCAGCTCCAGAGTCTCGGGTGGATCCCAGACAGGTCCCCATTCACTTTGGCTTTCTCAGACAGGCTCCTTGGCTGCACCCCACATCTCTTGCAGGACATCAGCCTTGCTGCCATCTCCCAGTGGCATCTGAGGTTCTGCCCACAGCACCAGGAGTTTTTTCTTGGAAGTTCTCCTGGCTGGACCACCCTCCTCAGCGATGCAGTACCTGCCCCAGGATCGTGCCTTTCCCGGCCGGAGCCGGACCCCGGGGCAGCACAGGGTGCCCTGGGAGCAGCCAGCTCCACCCAGGAGTGGTGGGGAGCACAAAGCCCATATCAGCAATGATTTCCTGACAAACAGTGCGGCTCATTGTCTGTTCTCATTTATAAACTGCTCCACACCAGCCATCTGATATCCATTATTACAATTACAAACAACCCACAGTAACTCTCCAGCTGGTCAGCTCCATCCTAACAGCACTGCAGCCATTCAAGGATGCCATATGGTACCAGAGTTTCCAAAGCAGCATTGTCAATCAGCCTTATTAATTTCTGAGTTCATTTCTTTTCCTTTTAGGGATATATTTTTTCCTTTCTTTCTATATAAGACAGAGACACTTCCCTGGCCTCAATTTGGAATATACAGCTTGACAGAATAATTGAAACATCTACATCTCTCAGGCAGCTGGCAGGGAAAGGAAGAGCCTGAACTCTGTGAGCAGCCCCCCGAGTACTGGTGCTCATGCAAGACCTCCAAGTGTCTCTTCCCATCTATACCCCAGTGCGTGCCACGAGAATATTAAAAACCCATTAGATCTGGAGTGCCGGACATGGCTGGCTCTTTACTGCAGATGGAGGGTTGCTAATGGCCATTTCCCTTCGATCTCTGAGTCTCCTTTGAGCTATATTTATTTTTTCCCCAACATTTTGGAGCCTACGGGTGGTGTCATTGGAGTCGGTTGGAGATGCTGAGACGCTGCCGGCTCTGCTCGTGCCCATCCTGTGGTGAGCAGGAGACTGGGAGAATCCCAGGGTGATTCCCAGCTGGATGGGCTCTTCCTTTGGAGTGATTTTTGGGTGATTTTTGGGTGATTTTGTGCTTGGCCACTTCCGTGTGGCACCACTGCATGGTGTATGTGTCACAGCGTTACTGTGGATGGTGCTGAGGGAAAGGGCTGTGCTGGATATGCCATTTCCAGCCCTGCAAACACATCCAGGCACTGCACCACAGCCACTGGCTGCAGGGACTGCTAGGCCTTAATTTTTGCTTTACTTTTGTATTTTTAAGCACAATCAGCAATCACCTGGAGATGGTTTCTTTCCTCACTCAAGGCAGCAGGATTTTGTGGCTCTGAAATGCTCGGCTCCAGCTAAAGCTCAGCACCTGAGCTCCAGCAGGATTTCCCTTCCCTAGGGGTGGGATAGAGGTGATGGGAGGACTGGAGGTGGAGACCTTTCAGGACAAACCATGGGCACCCTCAAATTGACCCTGTGAAAATATCTCCACACACTTTCATGTTTTTTCTCTCCCCAGCTGACTGTGTGGTGTTCACAGCTGGAGCAAAAGCTTCCTGTCGGGATGTGGGTGCCTCCAGCAGCACCCCAAACATGCTGGGCTGTGGGTACCCACACCTGGGGGCCTGGCAGAGCTGCTCAACACAGGATTTCACTCCTGGCAGTGATACATCACCAGGGAAGAGGAATCAGGCTGAGAGGAGAGAGGAACCTCCAGCGGCTCCTTGTGCCGTGGTGGGTGAGAGCAGCAGGTTTTGGGGCTGTGCATTATGCAGATCATGTGGGATTATGTAAAACCTCTTTGTTCATCCTCCCTGTCAAGGGCAAAGAGCTCTGTGGGGCCAGGACAGTTTGGGGAGGAAATCAGCAGCAGCACAGATGGTGACACCGGGGCTCCAGCCACCAGAGGAGAACGTCCCCTGACTCCCTGTAAGTCCCTACAGGCATTTCCTCAGTGCTTTTAGCTCTTGGGAGCCCAGCGAGGATCAGCAGCAAGGCCAAAGCTTAGCCCAGGGGCTTTGCTCCTCCCCAGAGCTGTGGGCAGTGCCCAGCTGCAGAGGGAAGCGCTGGGAATGTGTCAGGCCTGTGGAGCAGCATCCCTCCCATGCCAGCTGTGCAGTACCACCCCTGCACGGCCTTCACCCACGGGAAGTGCAGCTGATGCTGCTCCTGCCTGTGCCTGCCCTTGGTGTGGGCTGGGAGCCCCTTTGACACGGCTATTCCTCACTGCCATCGTTTTTGTCTGATGAGTGCACACGCCTTGAAGGGTACACTGAACGGGGTGGGTTGTTTGATT
The DNA here is from genome assembly GCF_001522545.3 of Parus major. Classification (NCBI taxonomy): domain Eukaryota; kingdom Metazoa; phylum Chordata; class Aves; order Passeriformes; family Paridae; genus Parus; species Parus major. The sequence continues at coordinate 2,480,250 of NC_031788.1, forward strand.
GATCCCTGATAACAAAATAACATTTTTTTGTTGCTGTTTCCCACTTGTTTGGCTCCCAGCACAGAGTTTCTGTTCCCACCTGAGCCTCTTCAGCCATGGTTTGGTGCCCAGTTTGCATTCCCATGGGGATACTGCCAGGCATGAGGTGCTGTCCCAGAGGGCTGGGAAGGCTGTGTCTCCATGGATCAGTTCCCATCCCCAGCTGTGCCCTGATCTCACCTGGTGTGGCTCGTGGTGGTGCTGTGATGGGGCAGAAGCCTGAGGCCCTGCTGGTGCCTGTGGTACCCACACAGGCTGGGTTTATGTTGAGTTTCCATCTGGCTTTTCCCTGCCCTCTGGCTCTCTCCAGTGTGCAGGGGAAGGTTTCACAGCCCTGTTTACATGGACACACAGTCAAAGTTCACTCTGCTGCCATTTCTCTGCTGCTTGGAGTTTGGCTCTGTCATTTCCATTTCCTGCATTTTCACCAGGACTGTGCATCCCAGCCTTTGATCCCAGCTCCTCTCCTTGGTCAGGTGTCTGGGCCTTTCCAGGAGGGCTGGAGGGGTTGGTTTTGATCCCAGCAGTGATGGGCAGAACCCCTCTCCCCAATCCCACCATCCAGCACTGTCTCCCCCGAGCTTCTCTTCCCCTCTCAGCACCTCCACACAGGACACAGAGACCTCCTTTTCCTTTGAGCTTCTGAACTTGTGACCTTTTGCTTGATTTTCCCCCTCTTTCCCCTCTGTCTCTTTGTGAACCACCCCATGCCTTCTGCAGGAGGCTCCTCACTTGCTCTGCATCTCTCTTGCTGTGGCTGTGGGGATGTTGGGCCCTCCTGGCTCAGTCCCTGCCCTGTCCCTCCTGCTAAAGTGGCACAGATGATTCTGTCCCTCACAAGGTGACAGTGTGTGAACCAGGCACTTACAGAGCCTGGCCTTGGGCAGCTCTATTGTTTCCCCAGATTCTCTGTGACACTTGTCCAGAGGAGTCCTCGTGCCTGTGACACTTCCCACGGGTTGGGAATGCATTGGGAGAGCCTCTGGGATCTCCTGTGTGTCCCTCCAGCCCACTGCTGCGGGGCCATGTGGGGCCCTGTGCCTGTCCCACAGCAGAGACTCACTGCCCCAGGGCTGGTTTTCCTTTTTCCCCATCCCTGATGCAATCCTGCAGTTATCCCTTTTCTCCCTGAAATGTATTCAGCTGCTGAACCCCTTCTCTTTCATGACTCTGCCCAGCACCGAGGCTCCAGGATCCACAATTTCTTTTGCTTGAAGGCTGTTTGGGATATTTTTCCCCCACATTTTTTTTTTTCTGTGGGATTTTGCTGTTTTCTCAGCATTCTTCAATTATGATTTCACATACCTCCAGGAGCTGACTCACTGCTGACACCATCTTTCCTGAGGATCTGAGGGAAAGCCAAGCCAACACAACTTTCTGGTCTCATTCCTTGGTTCCTTCTTCTGCTCCAGCCCTTCCTGACAGGGGTGGTTCCCTGTGTGCCTGTGTGCTTCCTTGGGAACCCCTCACCACAGAGCACAGAGCACCCTGGTTCATGCAGCCCACGGCGCTCTGGGTCAGTCCTGGCATCACCTTTCCCATCTTTCCAAAGGGAGCACAGGCTGGACAGGGGAAGCTCCACACGATGGTGGACCCCTCCTGACTGTGATTGCAATTTGTGCTCAGATCAACAGAGGAGAGAATATTTCCCTTTTTCTCCTCACGTTCTTGAGTGTGTTAGAGAAAAATATCTGCTCTGCCAGCTGTTCTGCCTGGAGCTTCCTGCACCAGGGATGGGGAGACAAGTGGGCAAGGGCGTGATGCCAAGGTCAGCGTTTGCTCCAGTGCCTGCCCCACACCAGCTTTCCAAGAAACCCTGCAGCAGGAAAGAAAAAAAAAAACAACCACCTAATTTTTTCATTTGTAGCTGGAGCAAGGCCAGAGTTTGCAGCAGAACATTTTTTTGGTGAAAATGGAGCTGTTGTCTTCTGGCCAGCACTTGTTGAATGGCCCCTGCCCGGACACCAGTGGGGAATGGCAGAGCCAGGGCTGGGACATGGAGCTGAGGGGCAGCAGCCACTGCCTGATGGGTTTTGGGGCCGAGCCTGGACCCCAGAGGGTCCCCTGGAAGGTTCCACCAGGGACTGGCCACCTCTGCTGTGGGCTGTGATCACAGCTCCGCTTTGAAAACTCTCCAGTGCTTTGTTCTCCCCTCGATACAATCCATTTGGAGCAAATGCAGTCTCGGAGCATCTTGCCAAGCCCACAAGCTTTGGGGAGGGAGGCTGCTGCGAAGCATTAGAGGCAGATAAGGCCTCCTCGGGGATGGCTGGCTGGGGAGGGAGGGAGAGGCACTGGGGGAGTCTTGCCTTGCCTTGTCCTGACCTGTGGACTTCACTGACCTGGCAGCCAGGGAATGCCAGCCTCCTTCACCAAATTCATCCTGTCACTCTCCTGTTCCTTCACCTGTGCTGCTCCTCACATCCCGTCCCCGATGGTCTCCTGCTTGCCTGGCAGCCCAGGGTGCTGCAGCATCCCCCAATGCCCGTGGGAGCAGTGCTGGACCGAACAAGGGGCAGAGAGATGCGGTGCAGTGGCAGGAGGCTGGGATGGAGCCCCTGTGCTGGTCCTGAGCCCCAGGGCTGGACTCACCCCACCTGCAGTCACAGGTGTGCGGGAATTTTTTAAGCCCCTGGAGGCAAATTCCTTGTCCTGCCTTGTCCTGCTCATCTGTGCAGACAGAGGAGGTCAGAGGGGCAGCCAGGGATGCCCGGGATACCCTCAGGCAGGGTCAGAGGAGCAGGGAGGGATGCCCGGGATACCCTCAGGCAGGGTCAGAGGAGTAGCCAGGGATGCTCGGGATACTCTCAGGCTGGGTCAGAGGAGCAGGGAGGGATGCCTGGGTCCCGGTGAGGTGCCAGGGGTGGGTGAGGGATGTGACAAGTCCCTGTGGGATGCAGTCTGTCCCCAGCCTGGGGACCTGGGGCTGTTGGTGACAGTTGAGGGGGTGGGAGTGAGGTTAATGCCGTTATGAGCTGGGGCAGGGGGTCTCCAACAGACGAGGCCAGATGGGAAGATTCGTCTGCTGCCCGCCAGGGCCACAAAGGAGGGTCCCCTGGCAGCAGCTGGTCCCAAGGAAGAGGTTAAGGTGACACATGTCAGGGCAAAGCCCAAGGGTGGCAGAATGGCCCCTTTGTGGGGGTCACTCCCATCTGACGGGGAGCAGGTGGGTGGGAGCTGCAGGAACCCAGGGCTGGAGGGGAGGTGGGATGGCTCTGTCATGGTCCTGCTGGGCAGTGGCATTGCCTGTGACAGCCATTTGCTGTCTGCCCTTGTGCTTTTGCACATAATGAACCTTTTTTCCCCCCTTTTTTTTCTCCCAGAAAGAATGGCAATGGCCCCATGGCAGGAGATGCTGCTGGGGGTTACTGCATGGCCTGGCCTGGAGCTGGGGACAAGACAGGGGATAACGAGAGGGTCAATGTCCTGAGAGCCAGGGCAGGGGCTGGCCGGGCATCCTCGCAGTCTGACAGACACTGGAATGGCTGTCCATCCATCCTGCTTCCCAGTTTTGTGCAATTGGACAAACCACAGGCAATGCTTCATCCCTGTGGGCACTGCAGGCCCCAGGACCCACTCTGGAGGCCAGAATCCAGCCAGGGGTCAGGGCTCACCCCCTGACACAGCTCAGCCCCCCCGGCCCCTCAGCTCCCCCTCACCACGGGGCTAATTTCAATTATCTTCTCCAGGCCATATGAATTCTATTAATATCAAAGTAATGAGGTAGTTACTGCGATTCGGAGGAACGGCTGGGGAATTGCTCGGGATAGGGTTTCGCCAGCCAAGAGGGTAAATTAAAACCTCCCTTTGGGGAGGAGCAAAGGGCTGTAGCAGAGGTGAGCGGGGGCCAGCCTGGGGCAGGGGGATGGTTACGGGTGCCCTTCCCCTGGGGGGTCACTGCTGCCATCCCCCTCATGCCAGAGGGCTCCTCTGGAGGTGCCATGAGCTGGATGGGGAGCTCACAGCAGGGATGATGCCCCCCATTCCTTTTCTGCGGCCCCTTCAGCCCCTGAAAATGCCCTCTAAGGATCGTACCCAGAGCATCCAGCATCCACTCTAGAATACAGAGGGATGGATGCCCCTGCTCAGCCTTCCTGGAGCCTTGTGGGTTCCATCTGCTGCTCTGGTGTTTGGTTTAGAGCACCCCTCAAAGCAGCACGGAAATGGGCAGTGTGTGTCCTGTGGGCAGCAGCACCCCAGGGCTTGGGACAGTGCTGGGCTCCCTCGAGGCACACGGGGTCCAGCAGCCAGGAGGGGATGGGGGGTGACCACAGACCCGTCCTGGCACCTGAATCCAAGGACCTGAGGCTTTTCCAGGTCCAGCACCCTTCCCTGACCATCAAAAAGACCTGGCAAAGCTGCCAGCACTGCTCCCCTGGGCAGCCCTGAGCTCACTTCAGAGACCTGAGAAGACCACGAGGAAGGGAAAAATCGCAGGGAGGGAAGGGGAAATAGCAGGAATCATATATATATATGTGTACATCCTCCTATCAAACAAGTTCCAGCTGGAGGTCGGGCTGGAAAAAGAGCTTTGTATGGGGCAGTGGATGGGCTCCTCCTGCATCCCTTCCCGGCTGCAGGGTGCTTGGGGACACAATCTGATCCCAGCTGCAGCGGGGAGCCAGCCAGGAACTGCGGACACGGGGAGTGCACGAGGCTGAGCCGGGAGAACATGAATATTTTAAGGGTAAAAATAGCTCTTGTTGTGGAGCAGGGGTGTCACACACGCCTGCCAAGCTGGGAGGGAGCAGGAGGTGCCTCTCAAGTCCTTAGGAGAGGAATTGAGTGAGGAAGAGGAGGTGGGTAAGAGGAGGGTGGGGTTTGTGCCCTGGGTGCTGAGCAGAAAGTCAAGGCATGTGGGAGGATCCTGTTGGACACCGCCTGCCAAAATCCGGCGCTGGGGCCAGCCCGGGATAACTGAGCAGTGAGAAGAGGTGAGAATTCCTCCCCAGTGCCCTCTTAGCCCAGATAAAGAGGGAATATTTGTACAGTGACGGTAGTGAGACACAGGACAGGGTTTCCTAGAAAAGATGTGGATGCCCCGGAGTTGGGACATCAAAGCCAGGCTGGATGGGGCTTCCAGCAACCTGGTTTAGCAGAGGCGTCCCTGCTATGGCAGGGGGGTTGGGTTAGATGGTTTTTAAGGTCCCTTCCAACCCAAAGTACTCTGTGACTCTCATAACCAGCAGTCTGAGGGGCAGCGTGTCCCCTGCCCCCCGAGTGGCACGAAGGATGAGCCAGAGGGTCCCGATCCTCTGCTCGGTGCCAGAGGAGCGCAGCTCTGCAGTTCTGCAGTTCCTCGGGAGCTGAGCCTGGGGGGTCTCAGCTGGTGGCAAAGCCCCCCCAGATCCCCGCAAGGCTTTGTCCCCGGCAGGCAGCGCCCAGCCGGACGGTGGGGTGGGGGCAGAAGGTGCCCCAGAGCCCAGGGTGGGGATCCCCGGTACCCCCAGCCCGCGGCAGCGCCGGTGGCTGCAGAGCGGCTCTTTGCTGGCATCTGCTGACAGCGGGAGATCCTGCAGCTCTTCCCAGGGAGCGACACCGAAACTCGGCCCGGAGATGGCCCTGGCCCCGCTCCTGGGAAGGAGCAGGTCCCCGGGAGCGGGGGTCTGCCAGCAGAGCCCCTGCCAGGACCGCCTCGCAGGGATGTGGCTCTTGCAGAGAAGGTGAAGCCCCACAGAAGGATGCACTTAGCTCAAAACCCTGATGCTGAAGGTGGCTTTCCAGCTAGAAGTGGGAAAACATCCCTCAGGCTCCAAACACAGCCTTTTCCTGGGATACAAGGCTCTTCCATCCCTCCTGAGCCTCTGTTATGGGCTTAGTACAGGAAGCTCTTCCTGCAGCATCCCCTGAGTCAGGGAATGAAATCACATCCATCAAGGTCTCCCTGTGCTCAGGACAACCTCCTGGAATCATAAATGGTTTGGGTAGGAAGGGACCTTAAAATTCACCCAATTCCAACACCCCTGCCACGAGCAGGGACACCTTCCACCAGACCAGGTCACTCCAAGCTCCATCCAAGCTGGCCTTGCACATTCCTGGGGATGGGAGCCTTGGTGGTGTCACATTGACAGGCCATCAGAGAGAGGTGACAGCAGTGGAGAGAAGTGACATTTTTCAAAGCTCTACCTGTTGAGAGCTTTGAAACAGCTCTCAACAGAGCTGTTGAATCTCTGTCAGAGAGAGCTGCAGAATCCAGAATCATGAGCAGTGTACCCCACCAACTCTGCAGTCTGAGAGATGCTTATTTCCAGTGCCAGGCAGGAAGGAAACAGCATTTTCATTTGCAAGCTGTGAATTAACCAAAAAATGGCCCAGTCAAACTGCAAACACGACAGTGGATTTTACAATCTGCAGTTCATGTGGTGATTTTAATATTAATTTATGCCCATTATCTGATTGACACCCTTGCCACTGATACCACTTGGTCTCAGAGCATCAGAGAGCCAAAGCTGCAGGAGGTAGTGGCTAGGCTTTAATGTGTGACAAATTTTTCTTTTCCAAAATTATTTTAGCTTCTGGGTGCTGCTTTTTCCCATCCATGCTTGTTCCTTGATTAAATGATCCTGCCCTGATAACATATGAGCTGCCAATAAGCATTTTCTCACTGTGAAAGCCCAGCTGACTGTGGTTATCTTACAGGGGTCCCTAAGGGAAGAGCCTGCATGAGATGGAAGAAACTTTGTAGAGACTAATTATGTCCCAAAGCAGACAGAAACACTCTAAAGGACTTGGAGATCCCAGTAATTCTTAAGTCAGATAGACTTTATTGCTGTGTTTCCTGCATAGTGAAGGATGAATCCATCTGTTAAGTACATATTGCACATCTAAATCTGTTAATATCTAGAGTAAAATCTATCTAGATAATAAAAGCTATTTCCCTTCCATCCCCTTGTAGGGTTTCACGAGTCTCAGCTCTGCAGGGCAGGGTTGGTGTCATCCCCATCCATGAATTCCCAGGAACACTGAGCAGGGCAGCCTCTCCCTGGTGTTAAGGGCTAAGGATTATCAGTGGCCTGAGATGCTGCCTGGATCCCCACAGTTTGGGAATGTTGTCCCGGGGACTGAACTTGAGCTCTTCAAGTATTTTCTTTTCTTCAGAAGGGATTAATTCAATTAACACAAGTAACAAAACAGCTCACAGAATTCTATAAATAGAGTGGTGGGCTCTGACACAGCTCCTGGCTATGCCAAGAAATGGGACTAATAATAGCTGCTTAACGATGGGGTTCAGGGGACTGGAGAGAATAGGCAGACAAAATGCCAGGATGGCTTAAGGCTGCCATGAAAATCATCTGGGGAAGTGTGGAATCCCAGAATCTCAGAATGGTCTGGGTTGGAGGGAACCTTAAAGCTCAACCAGTTCCACCCCTGCCATGGCAGGGACACCTTCACTATCCCAGGTTGCTCCAATCCCCATCCTACCTGGCCTTGGACACTCCCAGGGATCCAGGGTCAGCCACAGCTGCTCTGGGCACCCTGTGCCAGGGCCTCATCACCCTCTGTGCTGTCCTGACAGCCCCGAGGAAGCTCTGCTGGAGGAGATGGCTCAGACTGGGGGGCACGGAGCCCATCACTGCCACACTGCCAGGTCCTGCTCCTGGGGACCGTTTGCAGGATGATGGAGCCAAGAGATGCTTTTTCCAGCTAAAAAAGCAGCAATTTCCCTCAGAGCCGAGGTCAGGGCCCTGGCAGCACCCCCAGTCCTGCACCTCAGCCTCCTGCACTCCCCAGCCCCTTCGCCTCCCACTGCTCCTGCTGCCAGCAGAAATTCCCAGCTGGGCTTTTGTCACCGACGCACGCGTGTTTCTGCGGGAAGTTTCTATTTCTGTGAATAGCAATTTTTCAAGCAGCTCCTCCCCCGCCTGCTCGCTTTCACGGGAGCCCTGACGAACGCCGCTGGCATGCCTGGAAGCTGCGGCTCACTCCTGTGTGCCAGCCCCGGCCGGAGCCTCCACCCTCCTCCTGCCATCCCAGCGTCTGTCCCATGGCACAGGAATTACGCTCATGGTACCTTGTGAGGGTCAAATCCAGCTGCGAGCACTCTGTGTGCTGGGGTCCTGGTGCTCACTGTGTGCCCTGGGACAGGAGAGGGCTAAAAAGAAGTGGGGAAGCCTGGGGGAGCCAAGCCTGCAGGAAAACCCCAAAACAGCAGCATCTCTGCTTGAGGGGCACTGAGATTTCTAAGAAGGAGGCATGTCCTAATTTCTCAGGCCACAAATCTTGCCAGTCCCAGCTGTGCAGAGGAGCCAGCAAATGATTTCTGTCTTTGATTAAATCTGGAGCCAAGCCCCCAGTACTTCACCAGTCTGTCAGCCCTATTTGTCCCCTCCTGATGGACCCTCTGCTCAGAGCGAGCCTCCCAGTTTGGGACCAGGATTTTAAGGGCACTTTGGATTCCCTGTTTCCATTAGAAGACACCACCTGTAGTACTTGTCTGGGATCTCTATCCCAAAAAAGTTGTCTTAGGAATATTATTTGCTGAAGCAGGGGGTCCCACAGCCTGGCAGAAGTGCTCTCTGCATCTGTGAGAGCATCAGCCCCGCAGCACTCACAGGGTGAGGCTGTTTCCCCAAAGGAGGTGAAGTCAGAGTGCTGTGACCTGGATCCAAGGACCATGGTGCTTCTCCATCCCAGCAGCAGGACAGGGAAAGGCATTGCAACCATCTGGATGGGTTCCATACATCCAGGCCATGCTTATCAGCATCCATGCCTTGGGGCACAGAGCTGAGAAATGAAAGGGAACAACCCAACAGTGCTGTTCTGCTGCACTGAGAGCGGTGTTTAGTGATCCCACTGCTGGCTCAGATGGGAATGAGCCCTTAGAGGCTGCAATTATCAAAAGCAGTTCTTGGGGATGAAAAAAAGCTGGACAAATTGCTGATTGCAGCTGCCTGGCTGGAACATAAAGTGAGTGCTTCCCAGGGCATGTGGCACAGGGGGAATGAGCTCTGTGTCCACTCGAGGACCGAAGGACCAAATTCCCCTTGCTGTTCACAAACCGAGGGGCACTGGCAGCCAGAGTGGGGCTGGACAGGGGATGGGATCAGAGGGGAATATCCCTGGGGTGCTGTAGAAGTGCTTGTGAGCAGCACCACACTGCAAAAGCAAAGTGTCACTTAAACCCTGGACATTTTAGTGAAGAGAAAATCAGGAATATGTAAAGCATCTGTTTCGTAAAGAAAACCTTCAGGGTTTCCTCTGCTGCAACCTCAAGAAATTCCACAGCTGCTACTGCGTGGGAGGGAGCCCAGGGAACATTTTTCTCCTCTGTGCGAGGCTGATGCTCAGGGCTGCCCCTGGCTGGGAAGGGCTGTGCTGAGCTGCACATGCTGCAGCCCCCCTGCCTCAGGTGCTCAGAGCCTCTCTCCATCTCCTTTCCAGCCAGCCATAAAGAATTCTTACAAATCTTATAAATCCTTGTGCTTTCCAGAGGGGCTGAGAGCTCAATAGTTCTGTCCCAGAGGCTCCTGGAGCTGCTTGAAGCACTCTGCAAGGGGCAGAAGGGATGTGCCAAGAGTGATTTGCTGCTCCTGGAGGTATTTCTACTCCTAATTAATGCAGTAAAAATGGGTGTCTGCCAAGGAAGTAAAAATATTCCCATTTTCAAGATCCAGGGCAAGTAAAGAAAAAGCAATGCAGACTCTTCTGAATGTCTGCAGACACTGTTTCCCCCTGCCTGGCTCCTGTTTACACCCATCGGCACTGTTGGGAGGTTCCTGCCCTGGCTGTGGCTGCTGGGATGAGCCACAGCTCTGTGCTCAGCTCCCTCTGCTCCTCCCGTGACAGCGCAGCCCAGGCACACCCAGAATGTCCAGGGCCAGACCTTGGACAAGCAACACAGTACTGGGGGACTGTGTCCCTCCCCATGCTGGTACCAGGATGGAGTGGGAGCACTGGGAAGCACCAGGTCCTCCTGGGGCCCTGTGTCAGGCCAGAACAAGGAGCACTGGGGAGCTGTGTCCCTGCTGGTGCCCCATCCCAGGATGGAGAGGAGAACCAGGCTCTTCCAGAGTCCCATCCCAGGATGGAGAGGAGA
>NC_031788.1:2490484-2502452 GCF_001522545.3 Parus major
CCCATCCCAGGATGGAGAGGAGAACCAGGCTCTTCCAGAGTCCCATCCCAGGATGGAGAGGAGAGCTGTGTCCCTCGTGAGCAGGCATGGGGAGCTCCGGAGAGCACCATGTCCCTCTGCTGCTGCTCCATTCATGCCAGAGAAGGGAATACTGGGGAGGATCGTGTCCTCCCGGTGTTTATACCAGGACGGAGTGGGGAGCACCGGGGAATTGTGCTCTTCCCTGTGCCCCATTCCATGATGGGGAGCACCGGGGAGCCGGGTCCCTTCTCGGTGCCCCGTCCAGGGCTGCTGCGGGGAGCACTGGGGAGCATCTCGGTGCCCCGTCCCCGGAGGGAATGGGTAGGGCCGGGGTCCCGGTCTCTCCCAGGGCGGTGCGTGGCGGGACGGGACGGGGCGCTGAGAGGCGGTGCGGAGCGCGGAGAAACTGTGCCGGCTGTGGAGAGGCGGTGCGGGGCGGTGGGCGGAGTGGGGCGGGACAGGGACAGGCGGTGCGGGACAGGGAGAGGCAGTGCGGGGCTGTGAGGGACAGGGACAGGGAGAGGCGGTGCGCGGGGCGGTGTGGGATGGGGACAGGCGGTGCGCGGGGCGGTGTGGGACAGGCGGTGAGGGGCGCTGAGGGGCGGTGTGGGACGGGCGGTGAGGGGCGGTGGGACGGGGACGGGCGGTGAGGGGCCGTGTGGGACGGGACAGGCGGTGCGCGGGGCGGTGTGGGACGGGCGGTGAGGGGCGGTGTGGGACGGGGACAGGCGGTGAGGGGCGGTGAGGGGCGGTGTGGGACGGGCGGTGAGGGGCGGTGAGGGGCGGTGAGGGGCGGTGTGGGACAGGCGGTGCGCGGGGCGCTGAGGGGCGGTGTGGAACGGGGACAGGCGGTGAGGGGCGGTGTGGGACGGGGACAGGCGGTGCGCGGGGCGCTGAGGGGCGGCGCGGGGCGGTGTGGGACGCGGAGCGCGCGAAGATGGCGGCGGGCAGGCGCGCCCCGCGCACCGGGCTGCTGGAGCTGCGCGGCCCCGGCGGGCAGTGGCTCCGCGTCCTGCTCACCCTGGCCGAGGACGTACTGGGGGTCAGCCCCGCAGACGGCCCCGGGCCCGGCCCCGAGGCCCCGGCGGCGCAGCTGAACGGCGGCGAGCCGGGCTCCGCCGCTCCCGAGGCGCTCGCCAACATCAGGCGCACCGTGCGCGTCGTCAAGCAGGACGTGGGGGGGCTCGGTATCAGCATCAAAGGTGAGGCCCGGGGGTCCCGGGGCGGCGGGGGGCGAGGGGCACCGGGACCTGTTGCTGCTGCCGTCCCGCGGCTCGCTTGGAGCGAGCCCCGCGGTGACCGGGGCTGAGATCGGGGTTCTCACATCCCCCAGCCCCAGCTCAGGACGGTGAGGGACACACGTGGCAGTGACGGGACCCGAACCGTTCCCAGCCTACGGAAAGGGCGATGATTTGGGGTGCGGAGTGACGGGCAGTGCCGGCCCGCCGTGCCCCGGCCGGGCTGAGGGGCCCCAGGGTTAGTGAGCCGGAGGGGGCTCCCGCTGTGCCCCGCACCCCCGGGTACGGTGCTGTGCCGCGGGGCAGGTGGGGTGCAGGGGGACACCCGCTCACACGGATGTTGCCCTTTTGCAGCCAGAGGGAGGGCTGGGCCGGCGTGTCCTTGTCCCACCGTGTTCCTGAGTTGGGAAATGCCCTTTTAATACTGTCAGCAGAACGAAGGGAGCGATGTAAAGGCCCTGGAGATCTGCCGGCGCTGGGTGGGGGATGTTTAAAAGCGCACTCGGGTTTGGAGATGTGTGCTCCCGAGAAGCGCGGGCAGCCCCTGTTAAATGTCTGTTCTCCCTCCCGAGCTGTCCCGCTCCTTGGTGACTCGCCTGAACTTCAGGCTGGAAACTTCTTGGGGAAGGGATGGCGTTCCTGTATTTCTGCCTGCCTTTGATTTTCACGAGGCTCCGAGCGAGTTGGGAACTGTGAAAGCGGGATGAAAAGGGCAGCGGGGAGCCAGGGACGGGGCTGTCACGGAGCGTGGCTGTGAGAGGCAGCGGGCTCGGCAGCCCCGGGCGCAGTCACAGGACAGCTCTCGCCTCCTGACGTGGCTTCTCCCAGCTCGGAGGGGACACAGCCTCAACCTCCGGCTCCCTCTGGAAATGAGGGGGATTTGCAATGTGAATGTGCGGGTGTTGGAGCTGGATCGACACTGCTGGCCGTGTCTGCGGGGTGCCTCCGCCTGTCAGCCCTTTTTTTTGGGAAGGACAAACCCCCTTTCGTAACTCCCCTTGGCTGCCAAGTTATTGCTTGCTCTGTGGCTCTCCCAGGAAAGGAGAAACTTCCCTTGGTTCAGTTAAAACTTTATTTTTGCAGTGACGTATGTGGAAAAGAAGTAGTTGCCATCAAAACCGGGCAGTGGAAGCTGCTGTGGAGGGTGGGGCAGCCTTGGTAGGGCAGGACATCACTGCTCACCGGGCTGATGGCATGTCAGTGTTCATGTGCCAGCCGTGTTTCACACAGGGACACTGGGTGCCACCCGCAGGTGAATGTCCTGCCACGGAACGGGGCTTGGGGCTGGCAGGACAGCGGGGAGCAGAGCGAGAGCTGGGCTGGCAGAGGTTCTTAGCCTGGCAGGGCTCTCGGCGCTGGCAGCCGTGCGAGGAGCCGCTGCCTCAAGGACGAAGCAGCCCCCGCCGGGGCCTCTGACAGCTGATAACCGGAGCCCTCGCAGGGTTTGGCAGGCGGCTGAGCGAGGAAATGCCTGTGGCACTGGCTGGGAGCAGCCCGGGGCGGGCAGTGACAGCGGGCGGGGTTCAGCATCTCCCTCTGGGATGAGGATCATCTCTTGGGCACTCCTCGGGACAGGCTGTCCCGGGGCGCAGGACACATCGGGCACTGCTGATCCCCGGCTGCCTCGGGCAGTGGCTGCTGCATCCCTGCGCCCTGGCACGGAGGCAGCTCGGATCTCCCTGCGGGTTCAAAAGTCAATGTGCAAATTGATCTCCTGAAGCCGCCGGGGGTTTGAATAGCATTCTTTTAGTCGGGACAGTGGGGAGCAGCCAGTAAATGGGGCTGCTGTGTGGACAGGAACATGCAGCCGAGTAGTTCACCTCTCCCTGGCTCTTTGGCCTCTCCAAAAACATTCAGCTGTCTTATCTGTTGAGATCATAAAGTCCTTGGAGCCAGGATAGTTGCTCAGCACACATGATTAATAATGCAAATAACGATACACTTCCCTGCCAAAACCGATGGGGAGATGGCCATGTTATGTGTTCGCTCTGTGAATAATCTGTGACCAATCTGAGTGGTTTTGGAGCAATCACTTCATCAGCTGTAAAGCCTCATGGTGCTTTGGCTGCTGTGGTTGGTACAGGTGTCCTGTGGGTATCTGGGGGAGTGGGCAGTGGGCTGACCTGGCACCGTGCATTGAGTGCCAGCAGAAAGGCTCAGCCTTGCTGGGACCATCTGCTACCAGAGCATCCCCCTCCCCACCCACGCTTCCAAGTGCTCCAACAGCCACAACCGCTCCCTGTCTCTTCTGTTTCAAGGTGGCCGAGAGAATAAAATGCCCATCTTGATCTCCAAGATCTTTAAGGGGCTGGCAGCGGATCAGACCGAGGCGCTGTACGTGGGGGATGCCATCCTCGCCGTCAACGGCACCGACCTGTCCGAGGCCACGCATGATGAGGCCGTGCAGGCCTTGAAGAAAACGGGCAAGGAAGTGATCTTGGAAGGTAGGAGACAAGGATGTGATGGGGGCAGAAGGGTCCTTTGGTACTGGGATGACACAGGGGTGGCATATCATCTGCAGCTGCATTTGCATACTCTTTCAAATGGAAAACAACATATGCAGAGTAATTTGTCTGCTCATCCGGAGAGCTGGAGGTAACTGCTGGGATCTCCCAGTCTCCTTCCGGAGAGGGAGGGATGTGTGTGCCAGTGCTCCATGCCCAGAGGCTCTGTCTCCCCACTGTGGGACCTTGGGCAGGCAGCAGTGGGAGGCGTGGGACGAGTTTCTGGGATTTGGGATTCTTTCATTGCACAGCATCACCCCCACGTCTGCAGTTCCTGGGGCAAGAGAAAACATTTTCTGCTTTTCCCGTGGTTTTAATTTAAACCCACATCCCTGGCTGGTGTAGGTTTATACCAGCAGGGAGGGGGTGCACTGGCCCCCGACTCCCGCTGAGCACCTTGGGGTTTGCTGGGCAGGTTTTGGGCAGGTGGAGGGTGAGGCAGGGCCTGCTCAGGAACTACCCATCCAGGGGATTGCTGCCCTTCTAGGGGATCCCTGGAAGCTGAGGCCACAAACATCCCAGGGATGCAGCCTTCACCACCCTGGAGCAGGCTGTTCCATGGGAACAGGCTCCCTCTCGGTACCAGGCAGGTGGTCCCTGGTGTCTCCCAGCCCTGAGGGGGCTGGCACACTGCAGGAGCCCTCAAGCCCTACTTGAGGACTGGGTGAGGGTTGATGGGTTGGGACCATGGGAGTCCTGAGGGAGAGACCTCATTCTTCTCTGGTTACCCTTCACATCACATCTGTCCATGTATGCCCACTCTCTGCCAGCTTGGCCAGGCTGGGATCCCAAATCTCAGGAATTCCCCTCCCCTCCCCTCACTTCCAACCAGTCCCTGGGGTCACCCTGCTTAACAGGGGGGCTTGGCACCAGAGACCCTTCCCAGATCCCAGAGGGAGGTTTGATTTGGGGACAGTGCTCGGGGCTGTCCTTGGACAAAGCAGTTCTATATGCTGTGCTGCCTGCAACTACCGTGGTTCCGGCTTTCCTGTGCCTTCCCCAGATTGTCTCAGCTCCAGATTTTCATTTTTAGCTTTGCTCAGCCCTTTCTGCTGTGGGTTCCTCCTCTCCTGAGAGCCTCAGGACTACAGTTCAGCTGGAGGAATGTGCTGCTCTGCACAGCTGCTAGGAGCAGATAGGGTTGGTGGTGGGGTGGTTTTGTTGTTTTTTTTCTGACCAAAGAGAAATACAAGAGCTTCTTTCTTTGTGAGTCTGCAAAATTCCTGCCTGGAGACGCTGCTCTCAGACCACCCTCCCTCTGTTATTTTCTGTCCATTCTTTAGTGTGGGTTTCCTTTCTGACAGAGCTCCTGCCAGAGGTGGAGAGAAGCTGCCCTTTCTGGAGAGAACAATTTGTCTCCCTGCACCCCTCCTCCTCCTCCATTCCCTGGGATCCAGGTCTCCCTCCTGGGAGGCAGCTGCAGGCAGGGACTTTGCTGTAGCTTGCTGAGCTCAGGTATGACCTGCTGGGCTTCTTAATTATTTAAAACTCCCAGCAGGTACCCTTGGGAGGAGGCTGGGGCTGGGCTGGCTCCTGCTACAGCACTCTGGAGCTCTAGGATGAGTTTGTGTCTGATGTTGTTGGGGTCCACCCAGAGAAGGGAAGGGATCTCTGCTTCTCATCTGATCACTGATGTCACTGATAAATGTGGTACATCTCCATCCCTTCCCTGTTTTTGGGTGTGCTGGCACAGTGCAGCGCTGCTGTGGGGGTGGTGGGGCTGGCACTGTGCCGTGGTCAGGCTGTCACTGCCTTGTGGAGGTGGTGGCCCTGCCTTGTACCTGCCACTCCTGTGGTTTGCCAGGAGCTGGCTGGCCGAACACCCTGCCCCAGGGAGAGGTGGCAGGACTGAGGGGCAGGGAGTGGCCTTAAAGTGCCTGAAGAGATTTTAAACCAGGGGGTTCTCTGCTGCCTTCTCCTGCATAGAGAAGGCAGAACTTAAAAAAGAGCTCTTACTTAGACACTTTCTGGTCCCTGCATAGTGCATGTTTTCCTTATGGTGCTCTGAGTGCTAAACCAGAGTATTTGGCACAGCCAGTGTCTGTTCATTCCTTGCTGCTCCTGGCTGCAGTTATTCCTGGGATTTGGAGATTTTAGGATGGTTTGGAGGTGGCATTGCAGCAGGTAACAAAACTGGCAGAGCTGGCACCTCCTCACAGGGCAGTGAGCTGGGCTGAGACTTCCCAAAGTGGCAGAGCTGGGAGGTGATGCGTTTTAATGTGAGTATCAGCAGTGGCTCCACGTGCCAGATTTCACCCTGGGCTGCTCAGCTTGGCTTCAGGCTCCTGGGTGTCATTGCTGCCCAGGCGTGAGGACATGCAGATACCTCTCTGTGTGTCCTGCCAAGATTTTTTTTGGATGTGCCAAACTACTCTCTTGGTATTTGCAGGAGGAGTTGGACTGTATTTATATTACATTGTTATTTTGGGGAGAGTTGGTCTCCCTTGCCTTATTTTTCTCGTTTTTTTTTTTTATTTTCATTGCTTGGAATCCAGAGACTCTCCATGGCAAGGGGAAGGTTGATAAACATCCTTCCAGCTGCCTTGGGAAGGGTTCTGGGGACAGGAGTGGTTTTCCTGGTGAGGCTGTATTGTCACGGGGGGAGAACTGGAAGCAGTGGGGAGGAGGAGTTGGGGTAGCTGTGGGCATCTCACATCCACAATTTCTTTGCCACAGGGAAGCTTCTGGGGCTGGCTCTGCTCTTTAGGACTTGCTTAGCTAAGTAATTGCTTGGAAGTTTGAAATTCAGAAAAATGGATGCTGGGAGAGAGTGGAGCTGGGGATTCTCTGGAGTGCTGGTTTCCATAACCGTGGGAAGGAAGGCTTTGGATCTGCCCTGGGAATGATGCCAAGAGGTGATGGGGCACATATGCCACCCCCACACCTTTCTGCTCTGAAGCTTTGCTTTCTCTGGGGAGTTTCCTGGGTTTGTTTCTCCTCCCTGGAAACACGGAGGGTTGTCCCATGATCTCCCTGCTGACGGTGCAGCACAGGGGAATGTTTAGCAAAGAGCTGGGGCATGGAATGTGGCACTGAGTGCTGGGATGGGATCCTGGGGCAGGAGGGACAGCAGTGGTGCCTCACCCTGCAGCATCCCATGGTTTTCCTCCCTGGGGTAGAAGGACTTGAGCTGAGGCAGCTGGGACAGGAGCTGCTGTCGTGTTCATGCTTGGAGCCAGGGGCAGGGCATGGTCCCAGGCTGGGGTGCTGGGGACTGTTACCTGTTTTGGAAGCACATCAGAGCATTGGGTTAGAGCTGGCAGGTCATTTCAGGGTGTCTCTTTGGGAAGTGTGTTTGCTCAGCCCCCCAGTTTAACATGCCAGTTTTGCCTCATTAACCCTGAGGCAGAGAGGGACCAGCTGAGGTAGGATTAGCATCTCTGTAGGGCCAGCACTCAGTCTCCAGGAGCTCTCTGGAAGATTTCCTGATGGGGTGGCCTTGCTGAGCTGGGTAGATGCTGCTGGGAAGATTTTGTCAGGAGAAACAGCAGCACAATCCTATTCCTGACCAGAAATGGAGTCTGGAACTTCTTGGAATCCATGCTGTGATCTCCAGGCTGAAGCAGGGTGTGCTGGTGAACCCAAGCAGTGGGAGGGTGTTCTTGAAGCTGCTCTGGGTGTCCATGTCTGTTTTCCCACTTGGAGGAAGCGTTGTGGCTCCTCAGTGAAGCTCTGCAGGGTCAGGCTTAGCTCTGAGCAGTGCTGAGCCGTGGGGATGTGTGGGGCAGGTTGTGCTGACTCAGGATCCAGGGTGTCAGGAGCGGTTTGTGATTGTTCTCCAGCCTAATCAGGGATGGGCTGTTGGAGAGGGAGAATTTCTACCCAAAAAATAAAACCACAAAATTTTGATGGTTTTGCCCCTTTCTGGAATGCTGGGGAGAAAAAAACCAAAACAGCTGCAACACAGAGGCAAGACCCAGAGCCTTTGGTTAAATGTGTCCCTGGTGCAGCTCCAGGGTTCAGGACACGTGGGATGCTCCAGTGATTGGGAGCCCCTGTGCCACCACCTGGCCCCCTGCAGAGGCACTGCCCTGGCATGGGATGGGTGGCCACACACCCAGAGACTTTTGCTGTTCCTCCAAACCCTAAAAAATAAAGTTTTCCTTAGTGTAAAGCCCTGAGCAGTTAGAAGTCCTATTTGTCCCCTGTTCTGGAGAGGATCAGTGGAACAGGCTCTTTCCCTGGAGAGCCCATGTGGCTTTGGAGACCATGTGGATTAGCCCAGCAGCCACTGAGGGCTCTGTGCCTGCTGTAGGTGGCTCTAAGGCAACAGCAGCCAGGCAGTGTTTGCTGCCCAGTGGTTTTTGGAGGGTGCAGGCTGCCAGGAAGCAGGCAGGAGCCCCAGCACTGCAAGGTGTTAATTAGAAAGAAAAAACAGTTCCAGAATTACAGTTACCACTAGCAGAGGTGATGCATGATACGGTCTGAGTTGTTTGCTTTAAAGAGATGGAGGTAATGAATTCATCCATTCAATACCAGCTGTAGTGAAGGGACTGGCAGAGGTGTAAGTCACCGCTGTGAAGGCAGTGCTGGAGTCACTGGAGGGGACAGCAGCTCCCATGGGATTGTGACCTGGCCTTGGTCGGGGAGCATCACAGACTCCAGCACCTCCCAGCTCCCCGTGCTGGCTCAGGAGCCCCCGTGCTTCGCTACCAGACTGAAAACCTCCTTAAAGCCACGTACCCGAGACACACACCCTGCCTGTTGCCTCATTCTCCGTGCCCTGTCCCGGACTGGGCACTGCTCCCGTGCTCCGCGGCTCCCTCGGGACGTGACCCCGCCACCGCCCCGCTAATGCCGGTGACGTCCCCCGCGTGCCCGGGGAGCCAGGGGCTGGCGCAGGGACGCCGCTCGGGTTTCAGCGGCTCAATGGCATCTTTCTGAACTCCAATTAGTTCCCAGGCACCGGGATAATGGCAGGTCCCCGCTGCCAAGATTAATGGCTCGAGTCAGATCCAGCGCGGCTCGGATGCCTGCGGGAACGTGGCTATTTTTGAAACGGGAGGTGCAGGGCACGAGGCTGGTGGCCCCCGCCGCCTTCTTGGCCCCGGGGCCACCGCGGGGTGACCCGGCCCGTGTGGCACAGCACCGTGGCCATTTATAGCCCGTCCCGCAGAGCACCCACGGGGCTCTGGCTCCCTGCAGCTCCTGCCGGGCTATCAGGATTTAGGGGTTTTAGGGGGCTCACTGGGATAGGAATGAAAGGGGAGAGCACAGAATAGTTGGAAGGGACCCGCCAGGATCATCCAGTTCAACCCCTGGCTCTGCACAGACACCCCAACAATCCCACCCTGTACATCCCTGAGAGCATTGTTAAAACACTCCTGGAGCTCTTGGGGCTGATGGGGGGAAGATGGGTAGGAGATGGGTGGTGGCCAGGTGAAGTTTGGGAGTGGGTGGCTCTTGGTGCAGACTCTTTCCTGGTGGGAAAAGGGCTCCTTTCTGGCAGCACATCAAGCTGCAGTGGCTTGGCTGCAGCAATGGAGCTGGGCCCATCCAGCCACCTACAAGTGGTGGTTGCAAAGCCAAGCTCGTGTCCCACATCCTGCCACCCACTCTGCTGGCTTGGACCTGGAGTGGAACCAGCCAGGATGACTGGGGACGTGGCTGCAGGCATGTGTCTGTCCTGCGGTGTTTTCCTAAGGGCCTCCAAAGGGAAGCCCTTCCCTGGAGTCAGTAGCTGGTCCCGTGCTGCCCCAGGGCAGGACCAGGACTGGCATCCCGCCTGCTCAGCCGGAGTGTTTCAGCCAGCATTGCCAAACTAATTTTCAGGATGTGGTTGTGGGGCCCCATCAATTTGTGGTGCCTTTCATCTCCCCCTTCCCCCAAACCTCTGGAGTCGGCTGCCATCCCAGTGTGGCTCTGAGGGCTCTGGCTCTGGAGCCAGGCTCACTGGGGACTGATTTCTTGTCCCTGGTTTGAGGCTTACAGGGCAGGGCTGTGTGAGCAGAGAGCACACTCTCCAAGGCTTTTCCTGGGGCCAAGCCAGGGTATTTGAGAGCTGTTCCTCAGCTGGCAGCAGGACTGGCTGTACCAGCACAGTTTGGACTGTGTAATTTTGGCCTGGGACTCTTTCCCATTCCCCACCCCTGGCTGTGTGTGCTGCCCCAGGGAACTGCTCAGGTCTGCAGCTATGAACTGATCTGGGTTAAAGGGAAGGAAAAAGGGGGAAAAGGCTGGTTTTTATCCCTCTTGTAGAGCACCCCAAGCTGGGATGGTGGGGCTGAGGTACTGAGAGGGTTCGGGATGTCTTGTGAGGGTGATGAGGCCCTGGCACAGGATGTGTCACACAGCTGGGGCTGCCCCTGGATCCCTGGAAGTGTCCAAGGCCAGGTTGGACGGGGCTTGGAGCAGCCTGGGACAGTGGGAGGTATCCCTGCCATGGCAGGGTGTGAATCGAGATGGGCTTTAAGTTCCCTTTCAACCCAGACAATTCTGTGATAAGCAATGTTCTTCTGTTCCTAAAGCAATTGCTCTTATCACTGAGGCCACAGCCTCCCATAATTGTGTCTACCAGTAGAACCCTGACCTCTCCTGGGCAGCCTGGGACAGTGGGAGGTGTCCCTGCCATGGCAGGGTGTGAATCGAGATGGGCTTTAAGTTCCCTTTCAACCCAGACAATTCTGTGATAAGCAATGTTCTTCTGTTCCTAAAGCAATTGCTCTTATCACTGAGGCCACAGCCTCCCATAATTGTGTCTACCAGTAGAACCCTGACCACTCCTGGGCTTAGTGTCCAAATCCTCCATCCTCCCAAGAGCCACACAATGCTCCATCCCCCTGCACCCTGCAGGAAGGCCCCACTGACATCTGCACAGATCTTCCCCTTGTGCTCTACAAGCTCTGGCATGAATGTGCCAGCATGAAGGTCCCTTTAATGCTGCTTGAAGTCCCCAGTAAATGGAATGAGGGAGTTGAATGGGCTGATCTTTAAGGTCTCTTCCAACCCAAACCATTCTGTGATTCTGTGTCACCCCTTGTGTGAGCTCCCCACCAGTGCCACCCTTGCACCCACAGGAGCAGGGGACCCACAGCAGCCATGAGTGACAGCTCTGGGGAGCTAATGGAGGGGTCACCAGCCCTGATGCAAAGAGCACAGGGGGTTTCAGCAGGGCAGGATGAGGCTGCCCTGGCCTGTGCCACGTCCTCAGCGGCTGCTGTCTCTCTTCCAGTGAAGTACATGAAGGAGATCTCGCCCTACTTCAAGAACTCCTCGGCGGGGGCAACTGTTAGCTGGGACCCCTCTCCTGCTGCCCAGCAGAAGCGGTCATCCCCGCTGCTGTCCCCTCGGGAGCTCCGGGAGAGCCGGAGTGTCCCTCTGAAGATGTGCTATGTGTCCCGCAAGTGCCTCCCCACCGACCCGGAGCACAGGTCAGCACGTGGCACCAGGGCCGGCAGCGCCACCGCGGTGCCCCGGGGAGCCGAGGGCAGGCGGGGACTCATCGGGGCTGTGTCCCTGCAGGTACCTGGAGGTTTGCTCGGCGGACGGGCGAGTTGCCCTCTTCCTGCGAGCGAAGGACGAGGCCACGGCGCAGTCATGGCTCGGCGCCATCCAGGCCAACGCGGCCGCGCTGCTGCCGAGGGTGAAGGAGGAGCTGCGGGCACAGCTGGCGGGGGCTGGCACGGTGGCCGGACGGGATGTCAAGCACGTGGGCTGGCTGACCGAGCAGGTACCCCCTGGTCCCCCGGCACCCCGTGCCACTGTGCTGCCGGTGGCCTGACCCAGTGCCTTTGCAGCTCCCCAGCGCCGGCACCAGGAACCTCCTGGCCGTGCTGACAGAGAAGGAGCTGCTGCTGTACGGGAGCCTGCCACAAAGCCGGGACGCCCTGGGCAAGCCCACGCACAGCTACCCCCTCATCGCCACCAGGTAGGGGCCACCAGCTCGGTCCCCTCCCACCCTGCTCAAGGATGGGGTGGTGGCACTCCCTGGGGCAGTGGTAGGGTCTGGGAGTCAGAGCAGAGCCCAGGGCTGGTGTCAGACCCCCAAAGTGGTGACGGTGACCAGGGGTGGTGTCAGGGGCTGGGGGTCAGGACAGAACTCCAGGATGGTGGCAGAGGCATTTGAAGTGATGGTAGAGCCCAGGGGTGGTGTCAGGGCAGTGGGGATGGTAACAGTGTCCAGGGGTGTTGTCAGGGCAGTGGGGATGGTGACAGTGTCCAGGGGTGTTGTCAGGGCAGTGGGGATGGTGACAGTGTCCAGGGGTG
>NC_031788.1:2503268-2522287 GCF_001522545.3 Parus major
TGCAAAGCGGGGTTGAGCTGTGTGAGTAGCCCCGCTGAGGTGCGGTGCCGAGGCGGTGCCGATGGGCAGTGCGAGGTGCTGGGACGTTGTGGTGTGCGGTGCCGGGGCAGTGCAGGGCTGCGGTGCCGGGGCAGTGCAGGGCCGGCGCTGGGATGATGTACGGTGCAGGGGTGCAGCGCTCTGGTGAGGTGCAGGGTGCGGTGCGGGGCCGGCGCTGTGGCGGTGCCGGGGCCGTGCGGGACGCGGTGCTGAGCGCTGGCCGTGCCGCAGGCTGGTGCACTCGGGGCCGGCCAAGGGCTCGGCGCTGTACGAGGCCGAGCGCTCCTTCGCGCTGCGTGCCGGCGGCCGCCTGGGCGTGCAGACCCATCTCTTCAGCCTGGAGAGCCCCCGAGAACTCGCCCTGTGGACACGCCTGCTGGTGGACGGCACCCACGGCGCCGCCGAGCTGGCCCAGGAGGTGTCGACAGGTCAGCGGGGGCCCGGGGGGCCCAGGGGGGTGTGGTGGGATCCCCTTCTCACCCCTGTCCTGTGTCTGTCCCCAGCCTGCACGTGGAAGGGGCAGGACTGCACTCTGACCGTCCACATCGACAAGGGCTTCACCATCTCCACCAGCGAGCCCGGGCTCAGCAGGACCATCCTGCTCCAGCAGCCCTTCGAGAAGCTGCAGATGTCCTCGGATGATGGCACCAAGATGCTCTACCTGGATTTTGGTGGTCCAGAGGGAGAGATCGTGAGTTGGCTTTGCCTTCAGCAGTCCCACCCACGCTTCTGGGGGCAGGGGAGGAGCAGAGCACCTGCTCTGCTCATAGCACCCTTCCTGCCTGGCATGGGGGTGACACATGGCCCCATCTGCCCACCCCAGCCAGGGTGCACAGCCCTTCCCAGGGCCCCAGTAAAGCCGTGCTGGGTTTGGGGAGCTCTGGGTGGTCCCTGGCTGAAAGCTGGCTGCTGCAGGAACAGCTCTCCCCGTTACAAACATCCCTCCTTTTGTTTTTTGCAGCAATTGGACCTTCACTCCTGCCCCAAGACCATCGTCTTCATCATCCACTCCTTCCTGTCGGCCAAGGTGACCCGGCTGGGGCTGCTGGCATGACGAGGGAGCCTAGCACTGGCCAGAGAAGCCCAAACCCCGGGCCCATCTATGCACCTCCCTCCTGGCCAAACCCAGCCCTGAGCCATCCCAAGGAGACTGCAGCCCCCATGGGATCACATCACCTCCACCAAGGAAAAGCACCATCCAGCCAGGGAAAACCCCTCAGGGTGTTTGGGGGCAGCGGTGGGGTGAAACCCCCTCTTGGATGGCAGCACCAGGACTTCTCTGGTGCTTTCTTCCCCCTCCTTCCTCAGCAGCTGGAGAAGCCCGTTGGGAGCCCACGAGTGGACACATGGCCATCACCCCAGTGCCTTGAGAGATGATATTTTCTGTACAAAGAACCCATTTGTATCCACGTTTTATATTTATATTGCCCACTTGAAAACGCTGATGCGGCAGCTCTTCCTC
The DNA here is from genome assembly GCF_001522545.3 of Parus major. NCBI lineage: Eukaryota > Metazoa > Chordata > Aves > Passeriformes > Paridae > Parus > Parus major. The sequence goes on from NC_031788.1 coordinate 2,504,770, forward strand.
ACCTGGGTTGGTTCCCTCGGAGAGCCCCCAGGTCCTGCAGCACAAGGACCTGTGTCTGTGTTCCAGACAAACAACCCAAGGGCTGGAGGCCAAACCAGCTCTAAAATGCTTAAGGGACAGGAACTGCAAGATCAGCTGTATTTGCCAAATTTTTCTGTATTGTATGGAGTGACAGGAACCACTTTTCTCTGTTGGAGTTGGACGGTTTGTTTGGTTTTGTGCACTCTGGGGTCACTTTATTTCTCAGTTTGGGGGAGGATTGTCAGGTGGCTGCTGCGGAATGACTTTTATGAACCAAAAGATTCTGCATGAAAACGCCTTGTTGGGAGGGTTAAATAAACTGTGCAGACCACAACCAGCAGGAGCCAAGATTGTCTCCTGGTTTCACTTTGCTAAGTCGAAAATCAGTTTGTGGGTGCTGCCTGGGCTGAGCCTTGGGGTGTTTTCCACCAGGGGAAGGGAGGGATTGGCCTGGAGGCTGCTGTGAGCTGGTGGTGATGGGGACACTGTGAGGGGTTCAGGTGGGGACAAAAAGTCTTTAAAGTGCCCAGCACTGCTGGGAATGGCACAGAGGGACAGGCTGATGCCAGCAGCAGCTTTGGTTTGGATTCCCTGCACTTTAGGATGGTTAGAGGAGGGTGAGCATCATTTCCAAACTCCAGAAAGTTGTATTTTGTTTTTTATATTTTTCTAGCAGCAGCTGCTTGGCTGAGCAGCAGCAGAGGCTTGGAAAGTTATTGGGACAACAGGAAAAGTCTGCATCACTGCAGTGCCAAGTTCTGGGTTAACCTTCTCCTTTTGGACTGGCCCTGTCCATGGGGCACCTGGAGTCTCCCAGGAAAGCCATTAGCCAGGGACTAAAACACTCAGGCTGCAGGCAGAGGAACAACAAGTGATTGCAGCAAAATAATGTCAGAGCAGCTGTGGCTGCCCCTGGGTCCCTGGCAGTGTCCAAGTGTTGGATAGAGCTTGGAGCAGCCTGGGATAGTGTAAGGTGTTCCTGCCCATGGCAGGGGGTGGAATGAGCTGGGCTTTAAGGTCCCTCCCAACCCAGACCTTCTCTGATTCTGTGGGTTTTAATGATGTCAGGTATCCTGCTGCCCTGTGAAGGGGGGAGCCTTGAGGGAGGTTTTTGGGTGACACATGTGGTTTTGCCATGTGCTGTACTGCTTCCCAGGGCAGGGACTCTGATGCTGTGTCAGCCTTTGGGGTGCAGGGGGAAAAGTTGCAATAAAAGGAAGGAAATCCATAGAAATTGAGAGCAAAAAGGGCAGTGAGTGAGGTGTGTGTGGTCTGAGGGAGGAACCATAGAACCACAGGTTTGGGCTGGAAGGGGCCCTACAGCTCATCTCATTCCATGGCAGGGACACCTTCCACTGTCTCGGGGTGCTCCAAGCCCTGTCCAGCCTGGCCTTGGGCACTTCCAGGGATCCAGGGGCAGCCACAGCTGCTCTGGGCACCCTGTGCCAGGGCCTGCCCACCCTCCCAGGGAAGAAGCAGCACAGTAAGAGTTTATTTGGTGTAAGAATAGTTCCTATGGGGTACATCAGCACTCAGCTGCACAGCTCCTGGCAGGACAGGGTGATGGAGAGGAAGGGGATGTCCCGTTCCTCCCAGCACAGCCCCATGGCTGGCAGCAGGAATCTTTTATGATGAACAAGCCCTTACTTTTTATTGCACATAACTGTCAGATTTCCAGGAGACTTTGCAAAATGGATTTGCAAAAGAAAAAAAAAAGAAATCCCCTCCGCCCCCATTCCTAACTGTTAAATCAATACAACAAGTAATTTAGAAACAGATGGTGTATTTTTCTATGATCAAAAGCATGTCAGCACAAGGAAACACATTATTACTGCAATTTACCTTCCTCTTCTTGCCCTGCAGCCATTACTCTTTGGGGTTCATTGCAATAAAAGAGGGAATCGCTCCCAATCCAGAGCAGATTTCCTATTAATCTTATGGACCACAAACTGCTTTGACTTTCCCAGTGCTGCTGCTCCATGCCTGAGCCGGGGAGGAAATAGCTCAGTTTGGAGTTGGATATTTCTTTTCTTGGCTTTCTTTGCATTTGGTGATGGTGTTTGGATTTTTTCCCCTTCTACATTTTATGGTGGTTTCTCTTCACCCTTCTGGCACTGTCCATCACTTAACAGGATCCTTTCCCCAGAGATGCTCCTGCAAAGGAGCCTGTGAATAAAACAAAAGCCTCCTATAATGAGGCTCTGGAGCACCAGGAGGGGCTGAGGGGGCTGGGGGGGCTCAGCCTGGAGAAAAAGGAGGCTCAGGTAGCTGGAGATCTCTCCCTAAGCCCAGCAGGATCTTGGATTCTTGGGAAGGAGTCTGGAGAGGTGATGTGAGCACCCTGGGGACCCTGGCAATTTTCCAGGCTGGTACCATAAAATCGAGGCCAGTGCCACCACAGACCCCAGAGTCTTGGGGAAAAGACATTGCAATTATTCCCTAACACTCCTAATTTTCCTAAAATTTCCAGTGCTCATTGATGTAAATGTCCAGAAACATTCAGACATCTGGAATCACCGGATTTCTGTGCCCAGGGAAGATTTTGGGGTTGTCAGCAGGGACTGGATCCTGGTGCAGGATGGCATCTGTATGGAGTGATGAACATTCCTGCTTGGGACCACCACTCTGTTCCCCTGGAGAGGAGTAGAAGCTCCTAAAGGTTTAATTCTGCCAGGCAGATGGACTAATATTTTTAAAAGCAGCTTTAAAATAAATATAATGAATTCTGCTTACAGAGCAGGAATGATGGGAATGGGCTCAGGTTAAAGCAGATTTCCTCAGCTCAGTCACTTTGAGGCAGCTGGAGTTTTATTTGGTCACCACAACTGGAACAGCTCAGGGCAAGGGGAATTCAGAGGTGTGTGAGTGGTGGGGAATGGGAAGGGAGAAGGGAAAATAGCCCTGTTCTGCTCCCTGCATGGAGCTCTTGGGATGCTGCTTGCCAGAGCAAAATGGGGAATGGAAGTGGAGGCTCAGCGACTTTGGCATCAAAGCCCCAGCCACGCATGGAGAGAGGTGGGTGTTGCCAGTGGGGGTGACAGCAGCCCAGTTCTGGTGCAATCCCTTTCCCTTTGGGAGAAAATCCAGCCAGGCCATGGTGAGGTGAGCTGTTTCCTCCACAGGGAAACCCAGCGCTGTCAGCATCCCCAGCAGCAACGTCACGAGCAGGAATTTTCCCCAGAAATGGCTTTTCCAGGTTGTAAAAGCAGCCCTGACTGAAGGAGCTGGAGAGGGAAGAGAGAGATGCAGCGGGAAGAGTGATTAGGTTGTCCCCAGGTGTTTGCTCACCCCCGGCAGAACACAGTTTCCCTCCCGACACCGCTTGTACTTCCATTAGTCAGCTCTGACCTTTCAGTGCCGTAATCAAACAAGACAACCCAACACTTAAATCTGAGTGTTTAGCACTGACATTTACAATTGGTTCTCGAGTTGGAGAGACCAAATGAAAATTTCCTGGCAGACAGCTTGCTGCAGGGCAGGGGAATCAAATAATTCCTCTGCTGGACCGCCGACACGCTGGCCCCCTTCGGCTGCCCTGTGCAGCGGGTGGTGTTCGGGCTAGAACAGTGTCATTGGAAAGTCAATATTCACCTGGAGTTTGTGTGATCCCACCCACATTGCCCCATCAGGGCATGAGGAAACGGGATTTGGCATTTGATGGATGTAAACAGGAGAGATCTTCCCCAGGAGGGAGCCCTGGGGGAGTGGGGAAGCTGTGTTAAATGTTAGGGATCTGAGGCTGTAATGAGGATGTTTTCTCTCGCTCAGCCTCGGCTGAAGGTTTGCCTGGAAAGTAGCAATTTCCAGTGCTCATCCTGTGGCACATCCCTCAGTGCATCCCGTGGAACATCCACAGCCCCACATGTGCCCCACGGTGGCAGTTTGGCTGTGCCATTCTTGTGCACATCCCTGGACAGGGATGAGCTTTTCCAGACCTTTCTCCAGGGAAAGCAAGCCCAATGTTTGCCTGGTGAGTATAAAAGCCTGTGGGACATTGACAAAACACCCCTGGGAGCCCCCAGGTCCTGCATCCATCCCCTTGTCCTCAGTGCCAGCTCCATGGGAACAGGACATGATGTGGAATCTCATGGACAGCAGGAGAAATGAATCATGGATAACCCTCTTCTCCTGCTGGAATTCGAGGTAAAGCAAATTGGGGGAAGATGTTTGAACCGGTGACATTCTCAGGGAGACTCTTCCCCCAAAATAACAGGGCAGCTGGTGGGGGAAGTTTTCAGCTGTGTCCTTGGGTGGGAGTCTCCTTGTCAGGGGGACACGGAGCAGGTTGGTGTGAGCAGGGAGAGGCTGTGCCCAGGTGGGATCTGTGTCCTGCTGGGGCTGTTCTCAGTCCCTTCGAGCGGTGCTGGCACATCCCTTTGCCTCTCCCTGCCTCCCTTCCTGGCAGAGCTGGGCTCTCCACAAGGCTGAGGTGGGAACAGAAACACCTTTTACCTCGTTTCCCATCACATTCCCATTTTTTCCTGGGCTGTGCCCCATTTCCCTTCTCCAGCTGCCGTATCCTTGCCATCAAACACTCTCCAGGAGCTTCACCTCCCCTCCCAGGACTCTCCCGTGTGCTCCAGCTAAATCCACTCACTACCTCACTTCATCTGCTTCCTTTTAAGACTTCAGTAAGAAACTTTTTGCCTTACTGTAGGCAAATCTTCAAGTTTCTGGACAATTTGCTTTCTCTCGAGTTTCTATGTGATGTTAGTCTGCTTTCACTCATTTCTACTATTTTTGTTAAAAATAAAATAGCAATAAAAGCTGAGCGAGGGAGGGAAACAAATGGGTCTCATGCAGCATCCCTGGTCCTGATGAAACAGGGAAAAGAACCCACAGCTGACACCTGGATCATCCTTCTCACTAGGAAACAAGGAGGCAGTGGTTTGGATGCTGTTACTAAAAACACTGAGGAAAAATTCAGCAGAAATTCAGATGTTTTCACCCCAGGTCTGTGTCTCATGTTTGGGAGCAGGGATGGGTTGGCTTTGTGCCTCAGTTTCACTTCCTGTATAATGGACACATCCCTGTTCCCTCCCAGCGAATGTTGACAGCAGAAGAAGAGCACAATCCTGCACCATGGAATAGCCCAAGGAATGAAAATCTTTGGGAAAGTTCCTCTAATGTCCTTGCCCACGTACAATCCCTTTCCAAATGTAAATGTTATGACACTTGTCTGTGAGGAAATGCTGGAGTAAAAAACTGAATTATTCTATCATCCATCCATCTATCTATCTATCTATCTATCTATCTATCTATCTATGTATCCATCCATCCATCCATCCATCATCCATCCATCCATCCATCCATCCATCCATCTATATCTCAATTTAATACATCCATTTAATTTCCCTCTGTGTGTTCTCCAATAGATGAGGTTTCAAGAGGCTCATGTCTGGACTGGGGCTCAATTGACAACCAGAAGATAAAGGTTTGTTTTACAGCAATGGGATGAAAAGCACAGAAAATTTGACTGGGTTTTATAACACTCATTCAGGAGTCCAGGAATGGGATTTAATGTTTGATGTGGTGAGATACAGATGAGACCTTTTCAGAGTTCCCGTGTTTTTGTTATATTATATATTATCAATGCTGCATGGGAGAGTTTTTCCTCCCCAGAATAATTCATTCTGAAAGCAGAAGGTTGTTTCTGAAGTCTTTGCTGTAGTGGTGACACATCCATATGCAATATAAATGACCTGTTGTTTCAGCAGATGATAATGGGAATAAATATCAAATTAAAATAAAATAAAATCAAACCATGTAGATCAGGAAAAATTGCGGAATTTCCAATACCCAGAAAGCTCCTGCTCCAGCAAAGGGCATGTAGCCATGGCAACAGGAGCCCTCACTGTCACGATAATAAAAAAATATATTATTCTAGGAGAGCTCTTAAAAGGGAAATATACATTTCAGTGGGGTGGATGATGAGATATTGTGCAGCAAAGTGAAGAACAAGCCAGAGGAGCCCAGAAAGCGATGCTGGCAGTTCTTCCTCAGGTAGGGATGGGGACACAGCCCTGGCAGGAGGATGGGGAGACATCCCATGGCCACCAGGAGCTGGTCTTTGCTGTCCCTTTGGGGTCCTCCCAGCTCGGGATGTTCTCTGCTCCAGGACTCCAGCTCCTCCACGTTCCTGTGCCGAGGGTGAGCTGAACCCTGCTGTGCAGCTGGAGTGATACACATCCACTGGAAAAGGCTGGAGATGGAGGGGCTGTGCTGCTGCAGGGCAGGGGGGGCTGCAGGGGAGCCCCAGGACCCTGCTGGGGTCTGGTGTCAGTAGGAGCATCCTCATGGCATCACATGGAGGGACACATGCAGTCCTGTGAGCTGCAGCAGCTTTTGGGGAAAGCTTTGAGCTTCTGGCAAAGAGAAAATCCTGGAGAACAAGCATGTTGGCTGAACTTTTCCTGGGTTTGAGTTTTGTAAACGGGCTGAAAAACAGTGCTGTCAAGTCAGCATTTCCCCAGTGGTGAAAAAGGGATGTGTCTGCAGAAAACTGGAAAAAGAGAAGAAAAAGCTGTATTTTTCCCTACAAGATACCCAGAAAGAGGCTAGGAGTGAATTCCTCAGTGGAAAAGTCCAGGTGTCTGAACCTGCCTGGGGTGGGAGGCAGGGCTGGGATACCCTGGGAAAACCACCTTGCTCCAGGTGTGGAGCACCTGGCTGGACCTCCCTGTCCCCATGTCCTGGTGGCTGCAGGACTGTCCATGGAGGAGCAGATCTGGAGCCCAGGGCAGGGAGGGATATCCTGGCAGCCACAGGAGCCTGTGCTCAGCGCTTTGGGGCTGTTTCATGGCTCTCTCTGGGTTTGGGGTTCAGGCTGGGCCATCTCAGGGTCCTGCCTGTTGACAGCACTGAGGTGTGGGGTAAAAACACCCCCTTGGGGTACCCCAGCCTGAATCCTTCTTGTGGGTGCTCTCTGCCATGTGGAGGGGGGGACCTGACCTAGGAATGGAGAGACAAAGGGAAAAAATTGACCCCAAACCCACAGGCTGTGTCCTCCCTGCTGTTACCTCTCTGCTGCTGGGATGCCTTAGTGGGTCTCATGGTGGGATTCTTGGAGTTGTTCTGTGCAGGGTTAGGAGCTGGACTTCTATAATCTATATTATAACATTTTAATAATATATTATAATTCTATAATCCTGGTGGGTCCCTTCCACCTCAGGATATTCTGTGATTCTGTGAAGCTGAAGTGTTGTTTCTCCCTCCTCCTGCACACTGCCTGTGCTGACCCTGCCATGCTCACACCCATCCAGGCAATCCCAGGAAATCTCTCCTGGCAAAACACCTGGAAATATTTCTGGGTTCACCTGAGTGCTGAGGGAAGGGAGATGGCATCCCTGGATGCTGCCAGCACTCTGTGGCACAGACCTGGGGCAGAAATAATCTGCTGCCCAGAGAAAACCCTCCGTGGGCATCCTTGCAGCAGGGAGAAGTCATCCCCTGGATATCTTGGAGGAAATATCCCGGATCTCAGACGTCCCAGAGATAACACAGGGCCTGGGCACTGCAGTATCCCACAGCACATCCCCATGCCAGGGATGCTATCCCAGCTCAGGGCACTGAGAGTGGAGGGGATGTTAATTCCCAGAACCTTTGTGTTTAGAGGGCAGCAAGAGAAGCAGAAATTGCCTGCAGAGCCCCTGGCAATGCCACTGCAGCCAGTGGCGTGTCCAGCATCCCCTGTGCTGCTGTGGCTTTGCTCATATTCCCACCAAAACACCGGGACCAGGGATCTGAGCAATCCCAGCCCTATAACCTGGGCTCAAGACCCCTCCTCCATGTCCTGCAGCCAAGGGGGGATGTCCTCTGGACACGACTCCAAATCTCCTCAGCCCCTTTTCCCTTGTGGGGTGATTTCCATGTGATGATATCCATGTCATTTTAGCCCAAAGCAGGAATTGAAGTTCTTGGCTCCAGGATGGTGTTAATGCCCAGCACAGCCCAGCAGAGTTATAAATATATAAATACATAAATAGCTCCCCTCTCCATTAGAGAGCAAATCCAAAATTATATCCAAAGCCACCAGCAACGGGCCACAGCTCAGCTCTCTAGCCAAAATGCTCCCAGGGCTCTGGAAATTTCGGAAATGTCTTTTTCAGGCATCCCAAAATATCAGTGTGTTTTTTTTCCTTCCATTAGATCTATCGACACAGAGTGCAGTTTACAAGAATATTCCTGGCCCGAGCAGAAAGGTGGGAGCAGGCTGCTGGAGGCAGAGGGGGATGTGGGGATGCTCTGTCCCCCTGTCACCCTCGCTGTCACCCCCCAGCACAGCCCGCAGCTCTGGCTGCTCTTCTCCTTTAGATGCTGCCAAAAAACGGGCACGGGAAACGGGCTAAAGAGGGAGAGGAGGGATTGGAGACCCTCCGAGCATCTCCCCGCACGCCGTGCTGGGTGTGCCCGGGGTCAGTGGCAGTTCTGGGGCTGCCTTTGGGAGGGATGGCTCTGCCGGGCGCTGCAGGGGGAGCTCGTGTTGTGCGCCAGCTCCATCCCTCTCATCCCGCCGGGATTCGGCCTCTGCCCACGGGAAATCCGCTCGCTCAGCCCCACTTCGGTGTCTCGCAGATACCGGAGGGGACATTGGGGTGCTGAGGGCTCGCTGCCAGCGGGACAGACCCCACGGGAGGGCAGCAGCTGGGGCTGCGAAAGGCAGGAGAGGAGCTCCAGGGAGAGCTCCGAGAACTTTCCAGTACCTAAAGGGGCTCCAGGAGAGCTGAGAGGGACTGGGGACAAGGGATGGAGGGACAGGACAAGGGGAAATGGATTCACACCGCCAGAGAGTGGGTTGGATGGGATATTGGGAAGGAATTACTCCGTGTGAGGGTGGGCAGGCCCTGGCACAGGATGCCCAGAGAAGCTGGGGCTGCCCCTGGATCCCTGGAAGTGTCCAAGGCCAGGTTGGACAGGGCTTTGAGCAGCCTGGGACAGTGGAAGTTGTCCCTGCCCATGGTAGGGGTGGAATGGGATGATCTTTAAAGTCTTTTCCAATCCAAACCATTCTGGGATGATGCTGTGATAAATCCAGAGCTTCAGCCGGGCTGGGGCACTGCTGAATCCTGAAATCAGCCAGAACCAGCTGCAGTTTCTGGGCTCAAGGTGCTCAGGCATCATCTGAGCTGATCTCTCTGGTTTTCTGGGTTCTTGTGCCCATTTCCAGAGCATTTGGCCCTTTGAGTATTTGCTGACACTCACAAGACACCCCAGACCCTGGGCTACCCTTTATGGGAGGAGCTCTCCTCCTCACCCCAGTAAAAACTTCCCGGGAGATGGGCACAGGGTGGAGGGGGCAGCAGAGACCGTGGTGACCCCAAGAGTCAGGAGAAAATCTGGATCTCAGGCTCTCCTCTGCTTTCCTTTCCTTCCTTCAGCACCAGCTCTGTGCAGGGGGGAAGGTGCCAGGATGCTGCAGTGGGGCTGGAGTCAGTGGGACACCCACAAACCCCCAGCTGAGAGGTGTGAGCATCCCACCCTCCTGTGCCCAAGGAAAATTCAGCTCAAGATCTCCCTGGGATGTTTTAATTCCTCTTAGCCTTCACCTCCTCTGAGGTAACCTTATTTTCCTTTCATAATTCCAAGGTTTGCTCTACGTTTTAATTCCTTTCAGTCTTCACCTTGTCTGGTGCATCCTTATTTTCCTGCTCCTGATTCCAAGGTTTGCTCTGGATCAGGACCAAAGCACCAGCTCCTGGGATAACCACAGACTCCTCTTGGCATCAGCACAGGTATCCTGGATACAAACCCCACGAAAACTGGCTAAACAAGGAGGTTAAATAAACATGTGCAGACTTATTTATGTATCTTCCACTGCTTGCTCTGGGGAACAAGCAGAAAGAAATTAAGGAATTAGGAGTGACTTATCCACCAGGAAGGCTCTTTAGTCTTTTATCTGTATTCCTCATAGGTGCTGTTTTCATATTAATATGAAGACTGTATGTACATAGGAACTTAAAGCACATAGGAGAGAGAAAGGGCATTGGATAAATTGGAGATAATTCAGCTTTTATATGTACACAAATATAGATACACACATCATTACCATTTGATTTATGCGGGTGTGTTTACACATACAGATCTTATATTTACATATTTATAGAAATGCTGAATGTATTGCGTCCTGTCAGAGACAGCTTTCAGATAAAAGAAACCCAGGGAGCTAAATGGATGTAAAAAAGGAGCAAACAAATAGAAAATAATGATAAATCAATAGCCTCACCTTTCTCTTCTGTTACTAAAAGTAAATTGCATTGCTGAATAAATACACTTTTTTACCCCACAGGCTACTGTAGAAGGTGGTCACAATCAGCCTCTCCTCTTCATCAGCTTGATGAGTTTCTATTTTTGAAACAAAAAATATAAAAAATAAAAAAATCACAACTTTCCTTGGAAACCAAGCCACAGGTATCACTTTGCCCCAAATTCCACTTTTCCACCTCATTATCCCCCTTGGAGCTGGGGTTTGATGCCTTGGTGTGGTGAGGCTGGGATGGGAACTGGAGAGAGGACATTGTGGGGCTGTGATTGGAATCAGAGCAGCTTTCACCAAATCTTGCTTCCCAGTGGAACCAGATGGTTTTGCCCAGGAAAATCCACCCAGATCAGACATCACATGCTGCTCGTCCCCTCAGTGTGCTCATGGAAGAGGCTGGAGAATTGGAAAGAGGAATTTTTGGCACTGAAGTGGAATTTCACACCTCTTCTGAGATGATATTTTGGTTCTTGCTTTCCTTCCCCCCCTGCTTCTTCCTGCTAATGGCTCTTGGTGTTTCTAGACTGAATCAAACATGAGCTCTGAACCCTGGATTGTCTCCTGAAGGGCAGGGTCTGGCCTGGACCCTCACCCCTAGGATTTGGCAAAATAAATGTGAAATCACTTAGTGTGTGCAGGTGAAACTCTCCCAAGCAGTGTTCAGACACTGGCTTTTTGGAGTGGCTTCTCTTCTCTAGACAAGACAATGGGAGATGGTGTTTGGAGACAAAAATATCACGAGAAGAGCAAAACCCAGCCCTTGTTGGGGCTGCTTGTGCCCTCTCTGCAGCAGATGGTGCCTCTCGGCTCCCTTTGAATTGCTTTCAGTGCATTACTTGGTTTTCAATTTCATTCCCTTTCCTAGGAGCAAGCTCAGCTTTATGTTTCCCTTTTAAGCTGATTGAAATAAAGTATTTGAACAAATGTCATGGGCACTTAGAAATCTCTCCTCTGTTTACTCTCCTTTGCTTCCATTCTGTCCACCCTCTGCAGCACTGGCTCTTAAAGCCTTGAGTGCCGTCAATTGAAATTAATGTATCTTGCAGGCAGGATACTGGACAAATTCATTAATTTTTTTGTATACTGGAAATGTGCCTTTATGAAGTCTCTGTTCATGTTTTCCTGGTGGTTGAATAGCTGAGCTTTATGAGCCATCAGCAAAGAGATGGTGGCTCCTTGAGAGCCATTAGGGTCTGGAATGGGACCTCCGGGAGCGTGGTCTTCATCCAACAAACACTTAGAGTCAGTATGGAAAACTGGCCCAAAAAGGAAGTTTTGTGCTCTTCCCAACTCCCTTTAAACATCCATCATTGCCTGTATAACTCCTGGAGTTCCAGAGGGGAAAATCCAGGGGTGATTTCCACTTCAGGGTGGTGTTTCTGCTGTTCCAGCTCCCCTGGAGGCTGCACGGTGTCTGGAGAGCCCCTGGAGCTGCTAGATCGATATCCCTTCCCTTTCCCTTCCCTTTCCCTTCCCTTTCCCTTCCCCTTCCCTTCCCTTCCCCTCCTTTCCCCAAGGACATGCAGGTCCTGGGGCACGGAGCACTGGGCACTGTGGCATGAGGTTGGCCCCCAAGGAGGAAGTGTCATTGTGTTTCTCCAAGCAGAAAAGTCCATAAACCTTTGGTTGAAACCTTTGGTTGATTCTCCAGGGCACTGGGAGCAGTTCCAGGCATTATCCTGTTCCCAGAGGACTGTCAGAGCTCTGAGGTCACTCACAAGCCCCGTCCAGCCTGGCCTTGGACACTTCCAGGGATCCAGAGGCAGCCCCAGCTTCTCTGGGCACCCTGTGCCAGGGCCTGCCCACCCTCTGAGTGAAGAATTTCTTCCCAAAATCCAAACTAAACTCACTCTCTGTCTGTGTGAAACCATTCCCTCTTGTCCTGTCAAGTCTCTCCCTCTTCCTTGCAGGTTCCCCTCAGGCACAGGAAGGCCACAATTAGGTTACCCCAAAGCCTTCTCTTCTCCAGGCTGAACAATTCCAATTCCCTCAGCCTTTCCTCATTTCCCTATAATCAACTTTGTGGCGTCCTCTGGACTTGCTCCAGCTGCTCCACATCCCTCTCATGTTGGGACCCCAGAGCTGGAGCTCTGCAGGTGGGGTCTCAGCAGAGTGGATCCCAGCCCTGGAGGTGATTAGGGTTAGGATTATCACTTCCTCTGGGTGTGATCCTCAACCCCTCCAAGCTGGGAGCTGTTCCTGGGCTCTGCAAAGCCCCCTGGTTTCCCCCAGGAGTCGCTCACTCCGTGTTTCCAGGGCTCTGAGCACAGATGTGTTTATTTAACTGATTTTCATAGGTTCCTTCCAGTGATGCAGAGAGAGCGAGAGAGCTGTGTACATTAAATGAAGGCAGTGTAAAAAAAATCAATTTAACTCCCATCTGAGCTGCACAGAGAAGGGAATAAATTGGAAATTATTTTTTAAATGACAATTTGGATTGTTCCCACTGCCAGCTGGACCAGTTCCTTCTGCTGCATGAACTGCAGCCCTGGATGGAAGTGCTGGAGGCTCAAGCAGCTTCAGAGAACACAAAGACCAGCAAAAATAGTTGGAAAGTGCACCCAGGAATGCTGGTTCCAGGCAGGAATGAGGAGCACTGGCTGTCCAAGCCCTTGGCTTGCAGGATGTAGCTACACATCAAATCCTTACCTTTGCCTTTGGAATCCTTGGCATGGGCCCATGGATTGGAGGTTGTGTTCAGCTGATGCCACTTTCCAGTCCCTGGTCTGTTTGCTGCTTTAATATGAAATTTCTTGGTTTCAAAAGCTCTTGAATGTGGGTTTTTTTTTCCTCCCTCTGCTGCTGAAAATTTCAATTGAAACACCACTCTTTCATTTGAAAGAAAGGTTCATTTTAACAAGTTCTTTTCTTTGCAGTTTATTGCCAAATGTCACGTGTGATTATTTGTTAGGGAAACAGGTGAGTGGCCAAAATAGGCGCAGGGCTCAGACTGGGAGGGCCTGGGTGTGGCACCTGGCCACATTTGTGCCCTTGGACTGCCAGGGGTGCCAAGGAAGTGTCCCTGTCACTGTGGAGCCCACGGAGGAGCTGCTCACCAGGGACACGTGAAAAGGAAGGAGTGGGTGAAGAATTCTTCTTATGGAAATTTGGGACTGAATAAAAGAACCTGGGCATTGTCCAAGGGCCAAAGGAGGTGAAAAGGTCAAGATAGAACATGGGAAAAGGGGGACAGCAGCAGCTGGGATTGAGGGAGGTGATCCAGACAAAGGTCCTACAGTGGGCCAGGGAGGGCAGATTTTGGCTGTGGATGTGCAGCCTGTAGCCCATCCCTGCCTCATGGAGCCACCCAGGTGGGAAAACCCTCCAGGATCATCCAGTCCAAGCACTGACCCAGCAGGACGGTGTTCACCACTAACCCACATCCCCAGGGGCCACATCTACACATCTTCTGAACACCTCAGGGCTGGGGACTGTCCTGCACAGCTGTTCCAATGCCTGACCACCCTTCCAATGAAGACATTTTCCCCAGTCTCCAATCTAAACCTCCCCTGGCCCAGCCTGAGGCCGTTCCCTCTCCTCCTGTGGCTGTTCCCTGGGAGCAGAGCCCGACCCCCCCGGCTGTCCCCTCCTGGCAGGGATTGTGCAGAGCCACAAGGGCCCCCTGAGCCTCCTTTGCTCCAGGCTGAGCCCCTTTCCAGCTCCCTCAGCCCCTCCTGGGGCTCCAGACCCTTCCCTGGGCACATTCCAACCCCTCCACTTCCTTCTCATAGCCAAGGGATGCCCTCCTGCATCCAAGTCACTGCATTGGGCACAACCCTAGGCCCGGTTTCTCCCTGCTCAATGACCCTCCAGGCCCTGAACCAGCAGTTTTAGGCAGAGCTTTGTACCCTGAAGCTGATGAATGTTCAGAAATCCTCATTGTGTGAATGACTAGACAAGCCTGTATTTACAGTCTCACATCTTGAGATCCGAGTGCTTGGTCCTGCTTTCTGAGCGTGCAGCGTTTCCATTTTCAGCCCTCTCTTTAAAACTAAAGCCTTTTTGTGTTTTTGCCTCACATAAGCAAGTGGCCACTGGCCAGAGGAGAGACTTTGCAGCTGCATGGAAGAAGAAAGAGCCGAGCCCTGTGAGGCACAGGGCCCTGCAGGGATGGGTTCAGCCTTTGCAGCTGGAGCAGGGCAGGTCCAGCTCAGCCCTTTCCCTTGCAGGGCTCAGCTCTGCAGCCTCTGGGAACATTTTTGCTGCCAGCTGCTGATTTGGGGGTCCCAGCTGCTCCTGGGGGTGCTGAGGGGCTGCAGTGGCACTGGGGGGCCCTGAGGTGATGCCAGTCCAGGCTTCCCTCCAGGGAATGCCCTTAGGGCAGGAGATGCTTTGGCAACCCAAGCTGAGGGTTAACTCTCTTCTGCTTGGGAGAGGGGAAGGGTTAAACTTTCAAAACCAGAACATTTTATTTTTGCAAGCAAAAATTCACACTCTCCACCCAAACCAACACTGAAGACCAGGGTATATTTGAGCCTGTCAGCTCTGCTTTGCTCTCTGTTGTTAAAAAACCCCACTGCTCCCCGCCTGAGAAAATGTCAGAGGGAAATTGAAAAATAACATTTTCCCCTTTTCCCGCTGCCACACCTGCTTTCCTTCCACAGCAACTGGCATTGCTCCAGCGTCCTGACAATGTCTGAGCCACTGGGTACAAGGGCTTGGCTGGGATCCTGGGTGCTGCATCCCCCCAGGGACCCCACCTCCATGAGTTCTTCCTCTGTAAAGGGACGGGATGAGGAAAAGGAAGAGTGTAGTTGAGGTGTGAAAAGGATTGAAGCACTCAGGTAAGAGCCACAAGTGCCCCAAAGCACTGGGATCTCCTCTCTGTGTCACCCAGAGGCTGGCTGGGTGCAGTGGCTTCAGCTGCTCAGCAGTTTAACAGCGTGGAAAGGAGTTAAAAGCCGAGTCACCCTCACTTTCCATCACCTCGTTATCAGCTGTGCTACAGGTGCTGCCACCTCCCTTCTGCCTGCACTGACAGCCCCAGGTTTGCCTGGTTTTGTGGAAGATGCCCATGGAGACAGGCATGGCCAGCCTGAGCACCCAAACCTTGCTGGGTTCAGCCCACCCACCTGGCACCATAGCTATATAAAGCATATATCATAGCCAGGACAGCACAGAATCATGGAATGCTTGGGCTGGAAGGGACCTTAAAGCTCAGCTTGTTCCATACCTCACCATGGGCAGGGACACCTTCCACTGTGCCAGGCTGCTCCAAGCCCTGTCCAGCCTGGTTTGGACATTTCCAGGGATCCAGGGGCAGCCCCAGCTGCTCTGGGCAAACAGCATCCAGGCTGGAAACCCTCTGAGCCATTCTGCTGGTGCTTGTGGCCCGTGTGATCTCCAGCAGGGTTCCCTTTCCAGAGGGCACCAGGCCCAGCCAGAGCTCCTCGTCACATCCCAGGGCTGAGCTCACCCAAGCAGGACCAAGGAAGGGCTTTGCCAGCCCAGGGACACAAAATCCCCCTGACAGAGGGGAAAGTGAAGGTGTCTTGGCAATTACTTCAGCACTGAGCCTGCAAGTCTGCTGGTTTTGTTCTGTGCTCATCTGAAAGCCTTTGACACATTCGAGCTGCATGTTTCTTTTATGAATATGCAAATCAAAGCAGTGAAATTACAGATAATGATATGTAGTCAAAACTTTTCAGAAGTTAATGCATATTCCTTATTTTGCAGATTTCTATCACATTTGTATTTGCAAAATAGATGAGATAACTCTGCTCAAGAGAACAGCTCTCCTGTCACTGAAGCAGATACACCTTTCAGATCCCACTCCGGATTGCTGCCAGCTCCCTTCCAGTGCCAGGGGCCCTCAGCAGCATCCTGGGATGCTGAGGCAGGGATGAGCTGTCCCCTCAGGGGCTGTGTGCTGGCCTCAGGCACTGCAGGTATCCAGGGTGATCCTGCTGTAGGGCTGGGACAAAACCCTGTACAGAAAATCACGTTGGGTTCAGCTTTGCCAGGCAGGGGCACAGGGGTGGCATGCCTGGCACTTTGGAGATCAGCCACAGTGGCCTGTGCAGTCCAGAAGGGCTTCCATGGCAAAAAAACTTACTTATTTGCTCATTTGTTGCTGTCTTGTTACAAGCCCAACTTTAGATATGACAGTAACGTCACGCCAATGCCATAAAATACTTTTAAAATGAGGGTATCTTTCCGCAAGGCAGTTCAGTACTTTTCCAAAATGAAGTTTTCAAAATAACACTGGTCTGGTGTGGTTTCTTGTTGTACACAAAACAGACAACCCCAAATATTTGGCTTTACTCTTGTTGTGGTTTAACCCCAGCTGGTAACTCAGCCCCACACAGCTGCTCACTTATTCCTCCACACCCATGGGATGGGGAGGGGAATCAGCAAAATAAAACACCCAGGGGTCGAGATAAAAAGAGTTTAATAATTGAAAAAAAGTAACATAATAATATATCAACTACAATTAAATGGGAAATAAAAGCAGAGACAAGGAAAGACAAGTGATCCCACTGAGTGCTGCCCAGCCCATTCCCCAGCAGTGATCTCCCCTCCTGGCCAGCCCCTCCCCAGTTTCTGTACTGGCCATGATGGTTTGGAACAACCTTCTGGCCTCTTGGGATCAGCTGTCCTGGCCATGGTTCCTCCTGGCTTCTCCTGCTCACTGGCAAAGCAAAGTCCTTGATTTAGGGTAAGCACTCCTTAGCAACAACTAAAACATTGGTGTTAGGAGCACTGTTCCCGTCCTGAGCACAAAACACAGCACTGGGCAGCTACTGAGAAGAAAGTTAACTCCATCCCAGCTGGAAGCAGGACAATTCTGCTTTAGGAGGAATGTCAGAACACTGCTGTGTATGGGAAATGCAGGGTTTGACCAGAATGCTCCTGCTCCAGACCCATTTGCTGCTGTTCCTGTGATGTTCTCTGTTACCAGGTGAGATGCAGTGCCCACATCTGTCTGCTCCTCATCTTTCACTCCTTCTGGAGTGCCCAGTGCAGGGCACACACAGTTCTCTGGGACCTGTGTGGGCTGCATGAGCCAGCTCCATCCCTTTGTCATCAAATATTCCATGGCAATTCCATGGAATTCCCACAGGACTGAGCTGCTGCTAGCCTCTTGCCCAGGCTCTCTGCACACTGCTGGGCCTCCTACAGACCTTGGGGGTGGGCTGGGGGCTGCCTGCACCTCATCCTGCTGCCAGCTCTTTAATTAGAGTCACAGAGCCATCCTCATCCTGTCTGCTGCGTTCCCAGTTCATCCCACCAGCAGAGGAT